>NC_069502.1:224496178-224796178 GCF_027579735.1 Bombina bombina
TAGATAGAAACAAGCTCATGCACATACCAACCAATCACTGTGAAGCATGTTGGAGTGTCAAGGTTCTGCATTCCACAGATCGCACTCTGTCCTTTCTGGGGGGACATCAAATTTGATGATGAAAGTAAATAGGAAAGTTGTTTAAAATTGCATGCCCTATCTAAATCATGAACGTTTCATTTTGATTAGACTGTCCCTTTAAATTACAGGAAAAACAGGCAAAATAAAAAATTAAGTTTAATTTCCCTTTAGGTTACAACCTGTCTGTATTTGTGCATACATATCTATATAATAAATAATATATACATGTTTGGTCTTAGCTGAGTCAGAGGATTTTGGTTATTTTACAACTATTTACTAATTCTGAGAATAAAGAGCTGGTTGAAACTGTCATCGACTGAAAGATCTTCTTATGCCAAAAAAAGTTTTCATAGGTAAATCAAAAAAGCAAAGGCTATTTTTCTGTTTAAACGGAGTGTTAGCAAAAATGGTAGAAGTCCTCAGGTACTTTGGGCAAGTTATTCTCTAAAATTTCCAGTAGCGAAGGGGTTAATTTGTATATATGAATAAAATATTTTATTTTATTAAATTATACTTGTGCTTTGTTATTCATTTATTCTAGACTTAACACTTTATCTTAGGTCAACACATAACTCACCACTTGTAATATGTTATGTTAAATAACGCACTCTGCTCTATCTATTGAAAGTACAGGGTCGTGATATGGATAGAGCTATCGAAAACGATCCATTAATCTAGGATGATATATTTTTGCAGTTCACTTGTAACCTAGGACAATTCTGCGTAGCAACAGCACAGACTCCGAGCAGCGTGCACTAACAGAGTGCTATGTAAAACTGGCCATCTCCTTTATTGTCTCTGCTTCCTTGCTTCCAAAAATAGTAAGAAAATAATAATTATCCAAGCAGTAATAAGGCCTACATTACAAATATCAGATCAGTAAGTGCCTATATTAAAGCATTGCAGCATTGGTCACTTTTAACATCAACATTTATGTGACAACATTATGTAACAAAATTCTTATGTGCTTAAAGGGACAGTCTACTCCAGAATTTTTATTGTTAAAAAAGCTAGATAATCCCTTTATTACCCATTCCTCAGTTTTGCAAAACCAACACTATTATATTAATATATTTTTTACCTCTGTGATTACCTTGTATCTAAGCCTCTGCACACTGTCCCCTTATTTCAGTTATTTTGACAGACTTGCATTTTAGCCAATTAGTGCTGACTCCTAGGTAACTCCACGGGTGTGAGCACAATGTTATCTATATGGCACACGTGAACTAACGCCCTCTAGCTGTGAACAACTGTCAAAATGCATTCAGATAAGAGGCAGCCTTCAAGGGCTTAGAAATAAGCATCTGAGCCTACCTAGGTTTAGCTTTGAACTAAGAATACCAAGAGAATAAAGCATTTGAAAAAGACAATTTGGCCCATAATACCAAGCAACCCACCTCTGAATGAGAGACATGGCAACCTCAGACCTATGTTTCAGCCTTCTGTGGACCTCATCAGAGAGGTGCAGCCATAACGCTCCCAACACATGGTGCCATATCTGTTTTCCCACCTTCATCCATAGGGCATGATCTAAAGGTCTCTGGGCTGGAAAGATTATGTAAGAATACTCACCAGTCCTTCTATTTCCCTGGTGAAATTATCTAAAGCCACTTTTTACCCTGAAAACAGTGTGTCTCGCTAAGGGGCGTATACTGCATTTTCGTATGGGAAAGAGATGCAAACATTACAAAGTGCACAATAAAAATCATCATTTTAAAAATCTTACAAAATAATTGAACCATTCACACAATACAGAGGACAATGCATCAAAAATTGTAACAAAATTGTTCACCAAAAATCGTATTTTATCAAAAACTTAAAAATTTGTATGTAAATAACACAGGAATAAATCTACTAATTATGCATAGCGTAAATCTTAATTTAAGTGCACCGGATGTGCAGAAAACACATAGAAATTCGTACTTAGTACAAAATACAAAGCATAATTGTTGTTTTATTGTATAATGAGCTGAACATGGGCATGTATGAAATTGTCTCTCAAATCCAAGTGTAATTATTTAAAGATTTCCGCCCTACAGATCTCACTGTTTTTTCTTGCAAACTAAAAGGTATGGAGGTTGTGACAAAATACACAAAATACTAATTACACTGAAAGGAAAACCTATGCGTACGAAAATAACAGCAAATTTAACAGTGCATTGAAAACAGTGTAATTTGATTTGTATTAGGCATAATATTAAAATTGAAACATACTTTGTCCTCCGTTGTGAACTTTTACATAGCAGAGAGCTCTCATTATTTTTATGAGAGACAGTTCGCCACTCGCGGGGACAAAACATTTTCTTTCATAATTGCAAGACTGTCCCTGCAAAGCTAAATGTGGTTTTTCACGTTTTTGCCTGTGAACTTTTGATGACCGGGTCCTTAGAGTCAGTATGGACATGAGTGCTTATTTCTATTTATGTATACACACCTGGCTTTTATAAAGCATGACATAACTTGTAACCTACATGGGTTTGTAATATAATATAAGACTCTTAATATTGTATTGGCAATTTTAGTAAAATTCTGTAACCAACCTTTATGGATGCTGTATCACTGGGCACAAAATCACAGTCACACTCCCATGAACAAAGGATAAATAAATGTGCTTCAGATGATAATAATAATTTTATCACAATGTGGTATCTGCAGCAATACCGCTCTTGCAACATCAAGGTCAGAGATATCACAAGATCTTGCCGCTCATTGCATCATCATTACATATCATTCTAGAATGTAGCCATCATTCTTCTCAAGACGGATGTGTGATAACAGATGTGTGCTTAAAGGAACACTAAACCCCAAAAAATTCTTTCATGATTCAGATAGAGCATGCAATTTTAAGCAACTTTCTTATTTACTCCAATTATCAACTTTTCTTCGTTCTCTTGCTATCTTTATTTGAAAAAGAAGGCATCTAAGCTAAGGAGCCACACAATTTTTGATTCAGTACCATGGACAGCACTTGTTTATTGGTGCTGTCCAATCAGCAAGGACAACCCAGGTTGTTCACCAAAAATGAGAGTTCCAGCTACACTGAAAAGGAATGTCTGTGACACCGATGATAATGATGATTATTCAACATTGATAAGAATAAGACGGTATATACACTTAATCCTTTGTATATAGACTGATCCTGTCATGCGTCTTGGTATAGTTACTATGAGCAGTCTAGTTACGCATTAATTAGCACGTATGTAAATTGAATAAGTATTTTAAATAGGCTGTTGGCAGACTTACATGTTAAGCAGTGATCAGGTGCAGTAGTCCCGTGTGAAACATGTCTGCTGTTTGCTGCCTTTTCTCATTCCTAGTGTGGGAATGATTTTCATATCTGTTACCCATTTTTTTTATTTTATTTTGTGCACGTTTGAATAAATATTTTTGTTCTTTTTTTATCGGTGTCACGGACGTTCCTTTTCAGTGTAGCCCGGAACTCTCTTTTACTTGTTGGCTATTGGTGCATTTAGAGTCCTAGGCGGAGACGCTGTTCTTGGCTCCTGAGCACTTTCGGATCAGGGGAGATCGAGTGTGCACACGCTGAAGACAAGCAGGCCGACAACGTCGCTGCAGTACCGGGCTGGTAAGCACCGCTTCAATTTGATTATTATTGTTCACCAAAAATGGGACGGCATCTAAACTTACATTCTTGCTTTTCAAATAAAGATACCAAGAGAATGAGGAAAATTTGATAATAGGAGTAAATTAGAAAGTTGCTTAAAATTGCATGCTCTATCTGAATTACAAATGAAAAAAATTGGATTCAGTGTCCCTTTAAGGTTATGGCCAAAAATAATATCTGAAAAGGAAATGCAGTTGATGCACTAACAAGCTGAGACATTCTATTGTCCGAAATGGCCCATGTTAAAAGGTCAAGTTAGAATTCTGGTGCAGCCAAAGGTCAAATACTCAGAAACAGGTTGGACAAAAATTTCAAACCTAGTAAAATCCTGTCAAAAGATTTAAGTAGCAGAGGAAAATTATTGATTAAGTGTTAATACTTGGACCATTTGAAGCAACTGAATTATTTCATTTAGTAAATACCCAGTGCTGTATGCTTCAGTTTTTCATTACGTTTTAAGGTCTTCAATAATGAGTTTTGTATCTGAGTTTGCTCAATTAATCGTTTCACTGTCATAGTTTTAAGAGTTAACATTTATAGGCTTTGACTAGTGAGACACCTGCCACCTCCGCTCCTTGACTTTGGGCCTCTGGCCAATCACGGCTAGGCAAGTGATAGCTTATGTTCCAGCTAAGGATTCACTGGAATCTAATATCTCCCATTTTTCATACTCAAGTTGATGCTGACCATAAATAAGGGATGGTTTAAGTAGCAAGGCTTAAGCTGATGATGTGGGATTGCATATTGCCAGAATCTTTATATAAATTTACTATTGAAATGTTAACAAAAATTAATTGAGAACTTTAAACTGATTTTTTTTAAATGTTACAGTCATCATTTGTTAATATTTTCAGGTTTGGGATCGGATATTGCCAAGAGATGAGAAGAACTGTCAACTATTATTTAAAGGGACAATAAATGTAAACATTGTCTAGTATTTAAATGATAAAAGCAGCAATTTAACATTGTTATCTGCAAATAAGACTGCCAAGTAAAAAAAAAAAAAGGTTATTCCCTTTTTCAATGGTTCTCAATACCCTCTAATAAGAGGAGATAGCCGTCTCCTGCTTTGTAGAAAAAAAACATCCCTGGGATACAGTGGGGTATCCGATCACCAGTTTAACAAACCCTCATTTGAAAGAGGTGATTCATCTGTTGCTGCAAGTTATCAGCTCAGCTCATCATTAATCACCTGCATCTGATAGGGTTATTAGGCTGCTTAGTTGCAAGGACAGACTACTTTCTTTTAAATGAGGGGTTTCATTTTTCTGTAAGTGGTACGTGTGCTGAGATATGGGCTCTGTATAGGGATGAGCAGGAGATGCACCTGGAGATGTTGGGTCTTGTGATTGACAAAAATGATGGGAGGGGGCAGCCAAGATGACTCGTGAAGGCACAGACCACAAGAAAATCATATTGTTCTTATCTGCATTTTAGGAGTAATGAGTAAGACAACAGCTTGTAACTATTGACATTTTAAGGTGTTAAAATATTTAGATACAATAAAGAGACAGATTGATATCAGTGTCTCTTTATGTTTTGATACCATCTAATATAAACAGAGCCGTGAAATAGTACATAATATGCAAATAGTACCCTTTTCTTCTAAATATGTAATCCTGGATGTTATACACCAAAAATACTTTTTTCATTACATGTCCAAAAGTGGTGGAACAGTTGTATAAACTAGTGTTTAAAGGGATATGAAAGGCAAATATTTATATCATTCACCAGGTCAATATAAATAGAAAAAAGGCTCAAATACCTTCCATTTATGTATATTAGCAGTTATATATGTCACTTTCCAAACTCACTGTGGGACTAATTTCCATTGTCCAATCATGGTGGGCAACCTGGGTACTCTCTTGCATGGACATTTGGGGAGGGGGACATATATCAATGCATGTGCTATTGAATATGATTTCCCATGCATGCGCAATGTGTTTCAGACCGAAGCTCCTTTGCTCCTGTTATGTGATATCACAGGCTTGTTATTGAATGACACTGACCAGAGATTTAGGGAGGATTAGGGTTGCCACCTGTCCCTTAAAATACAGAACACTTATAAGTTATACATGCTGCAGGGTGTGCAAGGAGGAAAATGAATAGTGCTGTCCAGAAACACAATACATGGTCCTCCCAGCACACCCTGCAGCATGTGTAACTCATAAGTGTCCAGGAAAACATGGCTGAGGTGGCAACCCTAGGGAGGATACTCCATTGCAGTTATGCGCAAGCGTTAAATCACAGCCCTGAAATGGAAAAAAAATGTTTGAGAGGTAATGTGCGTGCAATTGGGTGCTCAGGGACCTTATTAATATGTATATTTACATGAGGACACAGCCATTTTTTTGGGCAGGCATAAATGATGTCATTGGCTAAAATAAAATTGTAATTTTAATATCATAGAAGCTTCAATATAAAGCGAAAGCAAGTGCTATTTAATGAGAATAACATAAACTTTCTGATGGTTTGTTTTTCAAATGTTCGATTTTGCAAACTTCTGTAATCCTTTAATTCAGAACAAAAAAAACATGTATATTATGGTAATTCCTGCAATTTGTATTTTATTCTGGTTTCCAATAGCTTGGCTTGATTACAACACAATTACATTTATGTGACAAGTACAACCAGTCTCAGATTTACTGTGTTAGAAAGTTATTTTTCAGGCATGAAAATTTGTACAATATGACTATTTAATTACAGTCAAATTTGACTTAAGTGGGGACAGTTTAAACATTTTCTTTGCCTGCAGCTCTGTCAGACTGACATTTTTTTGCATTAGCAAGAACTGGATCGTCCCATTCTAAAACTTGCAGGTTTCTGAAATAACATTTAACTGTGTAATTAGTGTTAATTGAATCATCTGAACTACGCTTGTACATAAACACACTAACTTTCATAAGCCATAAATACAAAGTAGAATTACTTTATTTTATACTATAAATCATTATTTTATCAAACTCTTTACGTAAGTTCTAGTCTCATATTGGTTTGTGCGTTATTATACAACTCTATTGTTTAAATATACAGATAATGCCTGTTACTCTGTAATTAAAGGGACAGTCAACACCAGAATTTTTGTTGTTTAAAAAGAAAGATATTTCCTTTATTACCCATTTCGCAGTTTTGCATAACCAACACTGTTATATTAATACACTTTTTATCTGTGTGATTACCTTGTATCTATGCCTATGCAAACTGCCCCCTTATTTCAGTTCTTTTGACAGACTTGCATTTTAGCCAATCAGTGCTCACTCCTAGGTAACTTCATGTGCATGAGCTCAATGTTATCTATATGAAACACATGAACTAATGCCCTCTAGTGGTCAAAATGCATTCAGATTAGAGGCAGTCTTCAAGGTCTAAGAAATTAGCATATGAACCTCCTAGGTTTAGCTAGAGAACAAAGCAAAATTGGTGATAAAAGTAAATTAGAAAGTTGTTTAAAATTACATTCCCTATTTAAAAATTGAAAAAAAATTTGAACTTGACTGTCCCTTTATATGGACCTTGTATTTATATTTTCTTTTTCTCATTTAAATGAAAAGATTTATTAAAGCTTGGGTTTTTAGAAAAATTATGTTCCTGTTCTGAACCAAATATTCCTTGTCAGGTTTGCACCAATAGATTTCTGGGGAATTGTCACATTAAGCAATAAAGAGAGAATGTTCTGTACCAGCTAAAAACGCACCTCCAGCGTGTGAATATATCATAAAGCAATCATCAAATGGGACAAGCCCACCCCTAAGGTGCAGTTACAAGAGGAAAGAAAGGTGATAACTCGGTCCTCAATGCACCCGGAGCTATACTCCTTCCTTCCTTGCAGTGACGGTAGAACTGGATACCTCTGCCTTAGATCGCCTGGGTCATATCGGACTGCAGCGTCCTCCCCTCTCGTGGTGACTTCCGTCTACAATCAACTTTGGCGTATCCCTCCCTCTGCTCTCATCAGTCCTCTACGAGTGACGTCATTAGGGGTAGTCAGGGGTAAATGGATCGCAAGCAGAAATCCTACTATGACTACAGCTACGAGCCGAAACGCGTAAGCCATCTGGTGAACGCTTCTCTGTATTGTTTGCTGCTGTGTCTTCCATTTGGATGTTTTAAAGTTGTCCAATAAAGTTTATAACATTTTAAGGAACCGGACTCTCTACTTTGCTTGCTTGAATTGTCACATTAACCCGTGAGTGTTAGTACAGCAGTATCAAGTGTTTACTTTCTATTAGTTTTAATTTAAAAAGCGTCATAAAAGGAATTATTTTTAATAAGTCTAAATAAATTAATGAATTAACTAATTTAATTCATGTAATTTGTAATCAAATTATATTAAGTATATTGCATTGGGTTACTTTCCAAAATCTTGTGTATTTTCTATAGGGGGTTTAAAAATGCAATAAATAATCATTTACATTTATTTTCTAATATATATAAAGGGACGGTAGAGTCCAAATTAAATTTTAAAGAAACATGAAAGCCCCAAATTTTCATTCTTGGTTCAGATAGATCATATGATTTTAAACGACATTCCAATTGACTTATATTATATAATTTGCTTTATTCTCTTGGTATTCTTTGTTTAAGGAGCAGAAATACAATACTGAGAGCTAGCTGAAAGCCAAAGATACGCAGCATATATGCGCAGCCACCAATCAGCAGCTTCTCAGTCTACCTAGGTATAATTTTCAACAAAGGATACAAATAGAATGAAACAAATGAGATAATGTAAATTGTAAAGTAGTTTAAAATTGCATGCTCTTTCTGAATCATGAAATAAAAAACTTGGGTTTCATATCCCTTTAAGAAGCAGAAACCTCTTCTCTTTTCCTCTCCATCACCTTAGAGGTGGTGAGATTAATAATCCCAACACTCGCTCATTTTGGGTAATTGACAGTCCCTGGACTAGCGCAATTGGTTGAGCTGAAAAAGGGTACGGCACTGCACAAGAACTCTCTAGAGACAGTTATTTTACAAATCAATTCCTTAAAGATTTTGAGAAGTGTTTCATTATCCAGTAAATCAAATCTATAAGATAACACATTAATGGGAAACATTTTACTAACAGAATTCTTAGCGGATCATCTCATACCTTCAGTACATAAGTTAATGCAGTCATTTTACCCCTTGCTGTCAGACAGGGATACAACATACTGCAATGTGTTCCAGTCCTCTCTTGCAGCCATGGGGAACTAAACTCTAGATTATCACGTGCATATTTGTATAACTTTAGTATAATTTAATGGATTGCTATCTCTTTAGAACAGTAATGTACATTGCCTCACTCCTTCTGTACATTCCATTGACAGTAATTCAAATATTATGTCACATATTTCCAGATTGACTCGTATACTTAGCAGAGAGAGAGGATCAGACAGAGGTGTGACTCAGGGTTGCAGGGTGTATCTTGTCATGTACCTCGTAACCCAGATGTGCATTATTTCTTACCTGTAATCTAACCTGAGACTGTCCTACATTCTCTGGATATTTTGAGTCAGCTTATTATGTAATGAGTCAAGGTACAGCGTAACAGAGCTGTCTGTGATTTTTGTTCTTATTAATATGCGCACTGTGCCTTCTTAGAACTGGGAACAGTACTACTTGAAAATGTTTATTTAAAAAGATAGATAATCGTTTTAATACCCATTCTCCAGTTTTGCAAGCCAACATGGTTATATTAATATACTTTTTACCTAAGTAATTACCTTGTATCTAAACCTCTGCTGACTGCCCTTTATCTCAGTGCTTTCTACAATCTTGCATTTCTGCCAATTAGTGCTGAGTCATAAATAACTCCACAGGAGTGAGCACAATGTTAAAATTAACTAAGAGGCCGCCTTCAAGGGCTTAGTAATCAGCCTATGAGCCTACATAGGTTTAGCCTTCAACAAAGAATACCAAGGGAACAATCAAATTTGACGATAAAAGTTCTTACAGAATTAATTAACCCCACGCTTACGAACCTGTTTAATGCATACTTTATACACCACATAAAACAATCTAAAGTCTTTACCGCTAGAATTACTCTATCCCATTTGATCAAGAGAAATCTAGAGAAGCCCAATTCCAGATCATAGATCACTTTTGTGCCTCTCCCCTCTTTTTTCATCCGATACTACTTGATGACTACCCCGAGCATTGGAGACAACATCTATTCTGAAGTCCTCCTTTCCCATCCCTCTCCCTTGTCTCTCCTCCCCCTTCCTGGGCCCTTTTTTCCCCCTCTTTCCTTCTTTTATGTGGTTTTTGTTATGTTTTATGTTTTATCTTAAAATCTAGAACTTCTATGGAAATCTGATAAAACAGACGTATCTAATTTAAATAATATTCTTTTGGTATATTTAAGATGAGGAAGAAACGGACAATAACTTTCAAATTAATAACTTGAGGTCATATATTTTAATTTGTTCTTTTTTCTTTTTATTTCTTTTTCTTTTTGTCTGACATAAAGTATATCAATAATGGGTGAAGACAGAACAAGATTATTTCTTTTTTGCTTTTGTCGATATTTATTGTATGACGCATGACATGATGTCTTTTTTCTGTGTCCATTTATATATTGTTTTCTGTATTTAGGGTCTCACCCTAATTTTTGTGATCATTTGTTTTTTTATTATTTTGGTACGTCTGTAAATTCCAAAAACAATTATGTTTAAAAAATAAATAAAAGTAAACTGGAAAGTTTTTTACAATTTCATGTCCTATCTGAATCAAGAGTTTAATTTTGACTTGACTGTCCCTTTATAGAATCTAGTACAGACAGTACATAGCAGCTTTCCTTGTTTGCCTGGCTTAGTAGTACGTTCTGGCAAATAATGAACATTTACAATCTACTAGTTGGAACTACAATAAAATACACATTAAACCGATATGTGTGTGTGTCTCTATAAATATATATTTTGCTTTACAATATATGAAAATGAAACTTTATTTTTTATCAAGTGTCAATCTGTGCTCCACCCCCCATCCAGTTCCTATTATAGTAATACAGAGAGAGGTCCCACCCAGCTCTCTACATAGTCTCTAATGCGCGCTCCTAATATCGGTAGTATTTTACCCACCTGATATACTTAGAAGTATACTAAAATATACAAAAATAAATGAACACCACTTGCAAACTTAAAGTGATGGTAAACTTTAACATTCTGATTATTATTTTAGTAATCATTGTTATGATTGTATTAAATCTGTCTATTTGTTTTTGTCTTGCTTATAAATTCTATAATCTATATAAGAAGAATAGTACTTTTAATCCCTTTTGTCGGCCACCCTCAGTCTTTGTTTTTTTTCTAGGGTAACATTCTAGCAGCTTTTCCAATCCTGTATTTAGCCACACAGCTTGCTTTCTTCAATGGGCGGTGTGACGTTGCAGAACGATGAATGCCCTCTTTTGCCCAAATAATTGACATTGGCAAATGGGCAGGAGCAGGACGCATGTGCATGTATTGACTTACACATGCGCAGTATCGGCCGAAGGGGAATCCCAATGTCTAGTTGTGAACAGTAATTCATAACTTAAGTTCTGAACCACTGTTTACAAGGATAGCTTGCAGGCATCAGCATGGTCAGGGGCGCTGAATTGGAGTGCTACAATGTACATTGTAAATTATCTTTGCCAATGGTGCTAATTTATTTTTGTATATTTTAATATACTTCTAAGTATATCAGATGTTCAAAATGCTAAAACATTTACTATCGATATATGAATCACCATTTTACAAGATCTGCACTGATTAAGCAATCTTTGTGCAGACTGTTGCAGGGTCACAGATTAAAAATTTGTTGAATCTATACCAGGTTCTATAAGGGTATAACTGTTAGAGCTTGACTCGTTATCTGGCCCTCTATAAAGAACTTTTTTTTTTTAAACAGTTATTGTTAAAAGATATTTATATGTTTATTTGTTGTTTGTTTTTTAAATAGAACATTTGTGAAAAAAATGATTTACAGAAATATACTATCATAGTAAGTTCCAATACGTGTGTTACTAAGTTGATATGTAGAGTAAATTCTTAGTATTTCAGACAGCTATATCTGTACGGTGAGTTTCTTATTTTAACTTGATCTGTTGGTATGTGGTCCAGTTATATCTAGCTGGGCCTGTGTAACACAACATCTGCCCGTGTCTATGAATGTGAGAACAGAACACTGCACAGTATGTTCACGGAGCAAATTCCCTTATGTAAAAACATGGCCCCCAAATCACATCCAAGGAAAAGCAGAAAATTGTTCTGATCCCTATAAGTAGGCAGAGGGCCAAGAATTCATCTCTTGAGCATCTCAGCAATTTCTCAAATGGCAGTTGACCTAATTTTGGCTTCATGATTCAAGACTCTGCAGCACAAAGCCAGCAATTAGTCACAAGTACAGCCTGCCACACTAGTATTGGGATATTTTTATGCCCCGATGATGGAGAAAACACATTCTGTTTTGGGGTGAAGAAACTTTTTAGCCTTAAGATGAGATTAAACAATGTCCCTGATTTAATCTTTATTAGGGAGTGTGCTATTGATTGGTTTTGCAGAAATATATTACATAAAAATGTTACTACCCAGAGTAATTTGACCTTGAAAGGACATTATTTAGGCAGTATGTATGCATTATTATGTAGTTATGCATGGGGGAAAATGTTATTATGTTTCCGTATGTATTTGCAATCACTGATAATCTATAGAGAAACTAATGAATAATAGGCTTCTCCTCCACCATACGTAATCCTGAGTGCTAACTAATAGTAATTAGTCAAATGCACTATAAGTATTTATATATAAAAGATAAAAAAAATAGAAGAGCACTTACTTATTCACTATATGACCTCAGATGCTTGACCACTGTAGCTCCCATTATGGGCTAGATTACGAGTGGAGCGATATTTATCGCTCCCACGCTAACTGCGCTTGACTTCAGCATTTGCGTATTACAAGTTGAAAGTAAAAAGTTTTCGCTCGCATGCTAAATCGTTGCGCACAAAAAGCCGAAGTTACAATATCGCAACAGGGTTGACATATTATCCCATATACTTTGATGGAGTGTGAAAAGTGGAATAAAAACCTTGCACCCAACAAGCCGAGCAAACTCGATCGCATTTTCTCAAGTGCGCTAACCCAACATGAAATATGAATATTTCACATTCCAGTGTTCTTCACATAGCAGAATATGTTCTATTTATTCTTAAATACATATTTCTTTATATATCTGATGTTTTTTTGTAGATATATACAGATATATAGGAATTTTTATTTAAAAATACTTAGAACATATTGCACTATGTGAAGGACATGTGAAATATGTACAGTAAATATACAATAAAACACATAATACATATCTACACACACATATATATATAATATATATATATATATATATATATATATATACTATATTAGGCGATAAGCCTGCCCACAGGGCAGTCTATGTTTAAAAAATACAAACCCCCAAGCTAATTTTACCTAAAATAAAAAAATTAAATTACAGAAACAAATGATCAAAGCTATCGAAAATAAAAAAATTAAACCTAAACTAAAACCCTAAAAAAAAATCACCTCCAAAATAAAAATACTACCTAATCTAATATTAAACTACCAATAGCCCTTAAAAGTTAAACAGCTCTTTTACTTAAAAAATTACCAATAACCCCCTAACAGTAAAACCTCCCACCAAACCAACACCCCCAAAATAAAAACCTTACACTAAAAAAACCTAAACTACCCATTGCCCCTAAAGGGGCATTTGTATGGGCATTGCCCTTAAAAGGGCAATCAGCTCTTTTACAGCCCATTAAATCCCTAATCTTAAAAAAAAAAAAAAAAAAAATTAAAAAAAAATCCTAAGACTAAGCCCCAAATAGGTACTCACCGTTCCTGAAGTCCGGCGGAGAAGGTCTTCTGCCAGGCGGCGCCATCATCTTCTATCTTCATCCTGCGCGAAGGCGAAGTGGAGATGCGGAGCAGTCTTCCCCGAGCGGCAGTCTTCAGTGGCGGTTCTCAGCGGTGGTCCTCGGCGGCGGCGATCCTCAGTGGCGTGGAGGCTCCTCTTCATCCGATCTCCAGGGTACACTAAAAATTGAATGGAAGCCAATGCAATCAATAGCTTCGCTGCATCCAGGTGGATTCTTTTGGCTGCGCGCGCAGCCAACATTCTTTTGGCTGCCTCGCGCAGCCAACATTCCTTTGAGGATGCGTGCGTAACTGGTAACGGACCCGTTACAAACGCAATTATAGTATAGATATATACATACATACACATATTTAGACATGTAAATGTATGTATATTTACAATATAGCCCTTTGCAGTCAAGCAACTTGTCATATACCGTATACCTTTTAACTCTTATAACTTTTTAAATACATATAAAGTTTTTTTATTGTTAACATATATTCCTATATATACATATATCTGTATTTACCCATGTTATATCTAGATAATCTAAAATAGATGTCTATACTTATATAACATTATCATCTATATATATATATATATATACATATATATATATATATATATATATATATATATATATATATTTATTTTTATTCAAAGAGAGCACTCTCACTTCCAAAGTATTAAATGCCAGGGTGCTAGCAGATATGTATACAAATGAAGGAAAGCACTCTCTGACCCTTGATTTATTAAATATTCACTAAAAGACCAGAGAGTGCTTTCCTTCATATATATATATATATATATATATATATATATATATATATATATATATATATATATATATATATATATATACATAAATTAAATTAATTAATTAAATAAAACTTAATTTTTTTTCTATGTGAAGAACACAGGAATGTAATAAAAATGATTAAAAATATTGTAAACTATACAGATATATTCTAGGAATTATTTAGAATATTTTACAGTATGTTAAATAATTTTTAATAATTTTATTAATATTTTATATGTAATATTTCAATAACGCGCCTTAAGATTACTACATTTTCATGTGCGCTAATCCGACCGTATTAAAATCTGAATTGCGAAACACAATGCATAAAACGCATATTGTACATTCCTATGTTCTTCACATAGAAAATAATGTATTTTTATATATATATATATATATATATATATATATATATATATATATATATATATGATACTGTTAATGTAAAATACATAGCTATACCTATATGTAAAACACAGGAATGGACCGCACTCACAGACTGGACTGGGTACACATCCTAAGCCACAGCAAACTCCACAGCCCTGAACACTGACAGACAGCTGCAAGGTTCCCAGCAACCCAGGCAGTTAACCCCAGAGCTGCCTGGGTGACAGGCCCGAAGGGGAGCATTACAAACATTATCAACACAACACACAGAAAACCTGGCACTCGCCAGCAGATTCACAGTAATGTTTAAAAACAAAACTGGGGGAAGTCTGTTATATTTGGCGCTAAAGGATCAAGCCCAGGACCATGACAAGGTCTCCCCCTTCCTGGGACCCTAAACCGGCACCCACACAATGCATACTTCCAAACAAACCAACTGGGAACCTCCCAGGGTGACACAGGCTTTTGTAACCTCCCCTATGTAAACACAAAACACAGGAATGGACCACACTCACAGACTGGACTGGGACACATCATAAGCCACAGCAAACTCCACAGCCCTGAACACTGACAGACATCTGCAAAGTTCCCAGCAACACAGGCAGTTAACCCCAGAGCAGCCTGGGTGACAGGTCCTCAGGGAAGAATTACAAACATCATCAACACAACAAACAGAAAACCTGGCACTCGCCAGCAGATTCACAGTAATGTTAAAAAGCAAAACTGGGGGAAGTCCGTTACATTTGGCGCTAAAGGATCAAGCCCAGGACCACAACAAGGTCTCCCCCTTCCTGGGACCCTAAACCAGCACCCACACAATGCATACTTCCAAACAAACCAACTGGGAACCTCCCAGGGTGACACAGGCTTTTGTAACCTCCCCTATGTAAATACAAAACACAGGAATGGACTGCACTCACAGACTGGACTGGGTACACATTCTAAGCCACAGCAAACTCCACAGCCCTGAACACTGACAGATAGCTGCAAAGTTCCCAGCAACCCAGGCAGTTAACCCCAGAGCAGCCTGGGTGACAGGCCAGCAGGGAAGCATTACAAACATTATCAACACAACAAACAGAAAACCTGGCACTCGCCAGCAGATTCACAGTAATGTTTAAAAGCAAAACTGGGGGAAGTCAGTTACATTTGGCGCCAAAGGATCAAGCCCAGGACCACTACAAGGTCTCTCCCTTCTTGGGACCCTAAACCAGCACCCACACAATGCATACTTCCAAACAACATATGTATATAGGTATAGATATGTAGGTATAGGTATATATAGATACTGTATATTAATACTGAAGAAAGTGTGGATCTCACACTAACAAAGTGTGTACATGAATAGCACTTCACAACATATTGTCACCACTGGAATATTGTGATAATGTTATGTATACATTGTTAACTTTTCTCAAGAGGGATGTTAAAATGTAACTTTTATTTCATTAGTTAAAAACAATAACCCAATTAAAAACAAAGTAGTGATCCTCTGTATATTGATCAGTCTTTAGATTACTACTGCCAATTATATTAAATGAGATTAATCCTGATATTAATATGACATAGTGTTAAGTTACAGCCACCACAGGGTTAAATTTTATTGGCTTTATGTACTGGCAGGAATGCTGTAACGCCCGCGTCTACCAAATTGAACCCCACGTTAACTATCAGGTTGCACTGTGTTGCAGCGTCGGACAGTATTGTGAACCAGCGTATACCCCTATCGACTGAAAACATCAATTATTACAGTTAAGAGTCACACTACTATTGCTCATTAAAATAGGAACCCCATAATTCCCACTCCCCCTACACCTCTTAGCCAATCCGGCGCTAGTCGTCGCCAAGTCAGATTTCCCACGCGGCTATTAATCTAGTCCTAAAATGGTAGACATTAGCATGATCTATAACCAATAAAATAAAATGTATTTAGGTCTTCAGGGAAATTCTTTATTCTAACATCATGTTGACTAAAAGCAGCTTTGAATGATAGCTTTGTTCTCTTGGTATCATTTCACTAAGAGTAAACCTAGGTAGACTTCTATGAGCTCAAGAGCATCCACAAGTCTTTAGCACTCTATGGCAGCAGTATTTGCAACAAGCAATAACACTGCTACACATATTGTTGCAAGCAATGCTACTATAGAGTGCTAAAGACATGTGCACACTCCTTAGGCCCTATGAGCCTATCCAGGTCTACTCTTGAACAAAGGATACAAATAGAACAAAGACAATTTGATAATAGCAGCAAAATGGAAAGTTGTTTAAAAGTGCATGCCCTATCTGAATCATTATACTTTAATTTTTAGTTTACTTTTACTGTCCCTTTTAATATGCTGAAGTTTGCATGATCCTTCTACATGTGATAGCTAAGATCAGTAATAGAGCTAATTTACCTGATAAACCAACTGTCCACAATCAAAGGAGACCAGATAAACATAATAAGTAGCAATTTTAGTAGATCCTTGGACTGCTCTTGGTTTGGGTAACCCTGCAAAAAGCCAATTACATTTTAAAAACATGTATTTTCAATGCAGTCCTTGAGTGGTGCATAATGACTGTTGCGCTGCATATATACTAGAAATTGAATTTAATTTGTAATTTTAAAGTGTCCATTTTTTTGCATAAGCAGAAATGAAACTAAATATATTACATTAACACTTGGTGATCACCTAATGTCACCTTATCCCATATTTACACACTGTTATTAACTAAGTACTTGGTATCTTCTGACCATAATTCTTTTTTAACCAGCTTATATAATCATTAACATATTCATGAAAGCTTCTAATTAATCATATAGTAATGTATGCTTTAACAACATTTAGCTTTCTGTCAAATTGTATTTTTGTTACTTCATTCATATTGTAGGGATATTTTTTTGAAGTTATATAGAGCTAATCATTCTGTATCTTCACAAAACAGTTCGTTTTATTGCTAGAAATGGTTTGAGGCTTTAAGTACTACTGCTTTAACTACATATTAAAGGGACATGAAATTAAAAAAATAAACTTTATGATTCAGATAGAGCATGCAATTTTAAGAGACGTATCTTCTGTTGTTATTATTATTATTATTATTATTATTATTATTATTATTATTATTATATTATTATTATTATTATATTATTATTATTATTATTATTATTATTATATTATTATTATTATTATTATTATATTATTATTATTATTATTATTATTATATTATTATATTATTTTTATTATTATTATTATTATTATCAGGTATTTGTAGATATTTCTTCTATCACATTTTCTTTGTTCTCTTGGTGGCCCCTGATATTCAAAGCATCAACAGACAGTCTGTTGATATATTCCAAAAAAAGGGGGCTCGTCCGTATAGTGCCGACGAGTGATGATGAGTCTCCCATTGGATATTATAGGGCACAGTAGCTGCACAGGACTTAAAGGGACAGTCAGCACCAGAATTGTTGTTGTTTTAAAAGATAATCCCTTAATTACCAATTCCCCAGATTTGCATAACCAACACAGTTATAATTATACACGTTTTACCTCTGTAATTACCTTGTATCTAAGCCTCAGCAGACTGCCCCCTTATTTCAGTTCTTTTGACAGACTTGCAATTTAGCCAAACAGAGCTGTCTCCATGGTAAATTTATGTGCATGAGCTCAATGTTATCTATATAAAACATATGAACTAATGCCCTCTAGTGGTGAAAAACTATCAAAATGCATTTAAATTAGAGGCGGCCTTCAAGGTCTAAGAAATTAGCATATGAACCTCCTAGGTTTAGCTTTCAACTAAGAATACCAGGAGAACAAAGCAAAATTGGTTATAATAGTAAATTGGAAATTTGTTTAAAATTACATGGCCTATTTGAATCATGAAAGTTTATTTTGGACTTTACTGTCCCTTTAAATGAGTTAAGTCCTAAACCCCTACATGTAAATCAAAGTTAAAAAAAAATAATATATATATATATATATCCACCAAAAGTCCCTAATTTATAGGAAAATAACCTCTCGCTCTTCTCACTATAGAATTTAGAAAAAATCTCCACCCACACACTTTTGTTTACAACCTTGTTTATTAAAAGGGTAATACTTTTTAAAGAGGTGGTCTCTAGGCACTTATAACAAACCATCACAAAGGCCTAGAGACCCCCAGAACCCTTTGTTTTAAAGCCCATAATCCCCTCTTTAGAATAAAGCCCCTATATAAGTTTTAATAGCTGGGTGATAACTGTGGTAATAGTCATCACCTGGTGTGAATAAATGTACATTTATTTGCATAGAGGCTCATGAGAGCTCCTATGTGCAAATGGTTTGTTATAAGTTTGTTATAAGTGCCACCTCTTTAAAAAGTATTACCCTTTTAATAAACAACGTTGTAAACAAGTGTATGTGTTACATAAATATACTGAAAGGCCCTTATAGTCCTTTTGACTATACACACACTTAACAACCTTATTTTGTTTACAACCTTATTTATTACATTTTTTATAAAAATATAACATTTTCACAAATTTTGTTCTCCCATGTCACAATATATTCATAAAATAACATTATAGTTTGAATCTGTTGGGTTTGCTTTGTTCTGCCAGTATAGTGCTTCAACTAAGTATAGCAAGAGAATGAAGCAAATTTAGATTTTTCTTTTCAGGTTGCTGGAGGATTTGGTGGTTTGCGGGAGGTTACTCCACAGTTATGGAGCTCTGAATAAGAACACTGACAGACCAGGTTCCCTGTTGTAACAGGGAATGGAGAGTAGAGTGGAAGAAGAGGGGGGCAGGGGTGAGCATACTGCTCAGGTAGCGTGGGAGTTTCTCAGAAACGTGGTTATAGACCAGGCAAGAGAGGTGAAGAAAGCTTCTAGGGGCCTAATTATCATTGTGTGGACGGACATGATCTGCTGTAGCAGATTCACGTCCAATTGGCCACTAGCAGGGGGTGTCAATCAACCCGATCGTATCCGATCCTGCTGATTGCTGTGCGCCGCCTCAGAGGTGGCGGACGAGGTAAGGAGCAGCGTTCTTAAGACCGATGCTTCATAACTCCTGTTTCCGGTGAGCCTGAATGCTCGCGCAGAAAACAGCTGCATTCAGCTCCAATCGAGCCTTGATTAATCGTCCCCCTAGAGTCAAGCGAGAGCCCGTTTAATTCTTATAATATATTACAATGATGAGTTTTGTAATCACATTGCAGAACAAATAACGAGTTATAGAGAGTTGTAAGTTTACTGAGATGGATCTGAGGCACAGACGGATACACAACATCCCCAAAATTGATTGCTGGGATCAGCAGTTGTCGTACAATACGTTTCGTAACCTCATTATTTAGACAGGATTTATTTCTAAAAAATGGCTCCAAATTTAGGGTACAGTTTGAACAATATTTTGTCAATATGAGGTCCAAACGACAGGCTAGGATCAAGCCAAATACTGAGATACAGGGGCCAGCCTACAGTTTGATAATGTAATTATCTTTAACTATGTGTTATTTGATTTTTTTAATTTTTAATTTGCGCCAAAAACCATGGCTACTGTTTTGTCATTGGATTTTTACAGATGTTTCTCTTGACCTCTAGAAAATCCTGGTGCAACACAGCCTCAAGTTGTGATATGTTTGGTTTTGTTGCATATATAATGTCATCCGCATACATGTGTACAGGGAAGATCATTTATGAATATAGAGAACAAGAAGGACCCTAAAATGGAACCCCAGGGTTTTATTATCACACTGTTCTTGCATAGAACTATGCGTTTAACCCCTGGAAATGGATTAAACACATAGTTACATTAGCTCCAGGGCAGCAATGCACTACTAGGACCTAGCTGAACACATCAGGTGAGTTAATGACAAGAGAGATATGTGCGCAGCCACCAATAACAAGCTAGCACCCAGTAGTGCATTAATGCTCCTGAGTTTAAATAGCTTTGTTTTTAAACATAAGGTGCTTTTAAAAATCGCATGCTCTATCTCAAACACAAAACTTTCATTTTGACTTTCATGTCCCTTTAAATGATGTAACATTTCACTGATATCATTACAAATAGCAACAATGTGTTTCAAGAATCTTATTGCCACCCTGATAACCCCTCTTTTTGTTTTATGTGCGGCTTTTACCAGTCCGACCTAATCACACTCTAAATATGGTTCTTAATATTGATGAGAATGAATTAGTGGCATTTGTAACCAAGAACCGTTACAAACCCTATGAAGGTTGTACGACAAAATTCAGCTGAGCTATCATCTATAATGATCCACTGTACTTTCGACAAAACACTATACAACATACTCATGCAGCTGAATTATACTTGTGATTAATGACACACAACATTCCGGGGATTCTTGCTTGCTGTACTGTGTGATTTTTCTTTTCTTCAGCAACTGAACACAGTGACCTGGTTTCCTGCATTATTCAGTGTGCAGGAATGGATATTATAAGTAGCCTTTGCTAGAGGTAAGTGTTGCTGATTCGAAGCCCAGGCATTTGTGTTTTGGGTTGGGTCCTGTTTATTGAGGCATTGTTAGGATGCAATAAATACCTTGTTCATTTAGCAACACATCAAACTCATAGTTGATCAGGGATATTAAGGCAAATTATTATTGAAATATGAGGGACAACAATTAGATATATGGGTTAACCTATGTGAATATGTACAAGGTCAATTGTAAACACCCAGAACATGAAATTGCCGTCTCTGTTGTAACAGAAATATATATAACTGCATTCAATATTTATTACTCACAACAAAGAAAAAAATAAATTGTCTGGTGGAAATGTGTTCCTCTTTCACATTGTTACCATCCAGTTAATTTATTCTTATCAATTACTGACATACATGTCATCAAAATGCAAATTTGTAGAGGCATAGAATGGTCAAAAGTGGTGCATTTCAATTTTAAACAGACAAATATGCTTCCTTTAGCAAAAATAACTTAAAGGGACATAAAACCCAATTTTTTTTCTTTCATGATTGAGATAGAACATACAATTTTAAACAACTTTCCTATTTACTTCACAAATTTTCTTTGTTTTCTTGTTATCCTTGTTGAAAAGCTGGGATGAAAGCTCATGAGTGTGCACGTGTCTACAGCACTATATGGCAGCAGCTTTGCAACAATGCTATACAATAGCAGAAGCACTAAATGGCAGCACTATTTCCTGTCATGTAGTACTTCAGGCATGTGCACGCTACCTACCTAGGTATCCCTTCAACAAATAATAACACGAGAAAGAAGCAAATTTGATAATAGAAGTAAATTGAACACTTTTTTAAAATTGTATTCTCTATCTGAATAATGAAAGAATTTTTTTTGGGTTTAATGTCCCTTTCATTTCTCATAAAATGTTTGTTTATGCACAGTGAAAAACCTTTGCAATTCACTTTCTTTACTGTGACTTATATTCTTGTAATTTCATGTTTTTATACTGCCCACAGAGAGGTTGAAGAGCATTTGGTGAAATTCAGAATCCTGACTCTCCTGATTCTGGCTTGATATGGCAGTAGCTCATTTACAGGTGAAACTCGAAAAAATTGGAATATCGGGCAAAAGTTCATTTATTTCACTAATGCAATTAAAAAGGTGAAACTAATATATGAGATAGACTCATTACATGCAAAGCAAGATAGTTTAAGCCGTGATTTGTCATAATTGTGATGAGTATGGCTTACAGCTCATGAAAAACCCAAATCCACAATCTCAGAAAATTAGAATATTACATGCAATCAATAAAACAAGGATTGTACATAGAACAATATCGGACCTCTGAAAAGTATAAGCATGCATACTGTATGTACTCAGTACTGGGTTTGGGCCCCTTTTGTAGCAATTACTGCCTCAATGCGGCGTGGCATGGAAGCTATCAGCCTGTGGCACTGCTGAGGTGTTATGGAAGACCAGGATGCTTCAATAGCGGCCTTCAGCTCTTCTGCATTGTTCGGTCTCATGTCTCATCTTTCTCTTGGCAATGTCCCATAGATTCTCTAAGGGGTTCAGGTCAGGCGAGTTTGCTGGCCAATCAAGCACAGTAATACCACGGTCATTGAACCAGGTTTTGGTACTTTTGGCAGTGTGGGCAGGAGCCAAGTCCTGCTGAAAAATGAAGTCAGCATCCTCATAGAGCTCATCTGCGGAAGGAAGCATGAAGTGCTCCAAAATCTCCTGGTAGACGGCTGCGTTGACCCTGGACTTAATGAAGCACAGTGGACCAACACCAGCAGATGACATGGCTCCCCAAATCAAAACAGACTGTGGACATTTCACACTGAACTTCAAGCATCTTGCAGTGTGTGCCTCTCCATTCTTCCTCCATACTCTGGGTCCTTGGTTTCCAAATGAGATGCAAAATTTGCTCTCATCCGAAAAGAGGACTTTGGACAACTGAGCAACAGACCAGGTCTGTTTTTCTTTAGCCCAGGTAAGACGCTTCTGACATCGTTTGTTGTTCAGGAGTGGCTTGACAAGAGGAATACGACATTTGAAGCCCATGTCCAGGATCCGTCTGTGTGTGGTGGCTCTTGATGCACTGACTCCAGCCTCAGTCCATTCCTTGTGAAAGTCCCCAACACTTTTGAATGGCCTTTTCCTGACTATCCTCTCCAGGCTTGCTTGTGCATCTTTTTCTTCCACACTTTTCCCTTCCACATAACTTTCTATTAATGTGCTTTGATACAGCACTTTGGAAACATGCAACTTCTTTTGCAATTACCTTTTGAGGCTTTCCCTCCTTATGGAGGGTGGCAATGATGGTTTTCTGCACAACTGTCAGGTCAGCAGTCTTTCCCATGATTGTGATTCCTACTGAACCAGACTGAGAGACCATTTAAAGGCTCAGGAACCCTTTGCAGGTGTTATGGCTTAATTAGCTGATTAGAGTGGGACACTTTGAGCCTAGAATATTGCACCTTTTCACAATGTTCTAATTTTCTGAGATTGTGGATTTGGGGTTTTCATGAGCTGTAAGCCATAATCATCACAATTATGACAAATCACGGCTTGAACTATCTTGCTTTCCATGTAATGAGTCTATGTCATATATTGGTTTCACCTTTTAAGCATTACCTTTTAAGCATTAGTGAAATAAATTAACTTTTGCACGATATTCTAATTTTTCGAGTTTCACCTGTATTTCTGTCAATAATTGGCCACAACAAAAGTGATAAATGACAATCACATGGTTTTTATCCGAAGGAACAACTTTCAAGAGGCCTTTTTCAAGGGGTGTAGCCCTGGACTATAACACAATGTAAAATGGCTGATCATTAGACAAGTATTTTAAACAAAGAATACAAATATTGTTACCCTATAGAGTTTCCTTTCACTATAAAGCATTAAAACCAAGCACGCAATTTATTGATTTATTCCGATATTATGAACTCTTTCCATTGGCGCATTGTGTACTAATGTGTTGCAGCCATTGGTAACTCTAGACAGGTTTGCTGGCGGTTACTCACCCACATTCATTATTGTAGTACTCCCAAACCTGCCAGAGGTAGCAGCTGCCCTATGTTTGCAGTGCAATCATCATTTAAAGAAACACACAGTCATCTACCCATGGTAAGTGCAAAGGTAAAGGAGAAAGAGGAGGCATGTGAAAGTATGATTCAGATAGGCGGCTCGGTGTTAAAAACTTTCCAATCTACTGCTTTTATCAAATGTACTCAATAAATACAAAGATGTATAAAGCAATTTTAGCATGTTAATTTCCCTCTAATTTCTCTTGGAGCTTAAAATTATTTATGTTGTAACACATATGTGCAAAGCCTCTGTAGCTCAAAACTTTTGCCCAGGTAAAACGGTTTTTAATTTATTTCTTTGCTCTGCAACAAGATCAACAAATTGGTCTAGAATGGGGAAAATCAAAACTACAAACCTGAAATCTAGTAAGAAATGTTGTTGTCATGTTGGACAGTAAACTTTCCCTGAAACATCATATATCAGCCACAGTACAAGCCTCATTCTTTCTTTTAAACAATACAGCAGGATCAAGCACATGATCCCTACAGAAGATCTTCCCATGATCATCCATGTTTTGGTGACATCCCCTTAGAACTACTATGGTGTTCTTTATTATGGTCTCCCAGAAAACCTTGTTATCGCATTAAGTTGGTACAAACGCACGTTGCAATAAGGCTGCTAAATGGGCAGTCAAAATGTTGCCATGTGACACACCCTCTTCACCGCAGCCAATTAAATGGCGTATACTATACAAGATAGGTCTGCTATCCTACAAAGCTGCATGATTAGGAACCAAGCTATTAAGAAGTACTGGGGCCCTATGTTTAACTTGCACTCTATGATCAGCACATGCCTGGAAGCTAAATGTGCCAAGAATTCACTAAAAAAGTGGTTTGTGATCATTTAGCCATACCGTCCTATCTCTATGGAACACTCTCCCCAGCACAGTGAAAGAACCCACTTCTCTGGACATTTTTAAACAAAGACTCAAGACATACCTTTTTAGTCAAGTATTTCAGGAATAAAATCTGTAACTTCTAACCCTCTTATGTAAATGTGCCTTGTGTAAAGCGCTACATGAGTTGTTATTATTATATTTTATCCCTGTTAGTTTAACTGCACATACAAAACTTAACACATATACACACATACGCATACAACCTTGACCCTTTCCCTTCCCCCTTTTTCATATACTTCCCAAAGATTATTTTTTCTTATTAACCATTTGTTAAGCCTTAATTCAACCTCAGTCATTTATTTCTATAATATTTTAAGCATATGAGAAAGCAATAATGGTTGATACCAGTTTTTTTAAAGCATTCAAAAGAGAAGGTAATGTGTGCCAGTGCAAAACTTAACAGACGTGTAATGCAAGTTCAATGTATGTGCTGTTACCATGCTGACAAGGCCTTTCACTGTTGTCTGCTTTGGACATATAGCCCCATCATATGCCCCTCCTGTCTACAAATATGCAGCAATACTGCATGGCTGTGCTGGGTGAAGGTAAATGGAGTCATTTGTGGCAAGGATACACTCTTCTCGGTTTATCTCAGGCCAGGTTGACAGCCGTATTACCATACATTGAAAGTCATTGTGCATATTGGGACAATGTGATCATATCAATGACCACCATTGACCATTTAAGAGACTCCTAGAAGGGTTATGCACATTTTTAACTGAATCATTAATCTATAGGTCCCTTACAAGGTGTTAATACGTCTGCATGTGGCTGATAAAATGCTGTGATGCATGTTGCAGACATGATTTTGGTACTACTCTATATTTGGCTTGAAAGGGTTTAACAATGCACTTGTTTGGGGCTTACACCTGGTACTTATTGTTCTGTACGTAGCTGACAAGTGATTAATACTAAGGTATATGTAGCATACAAAGACATTTTACTGCTCCATATATGGATACAAGGGGTTAAATTATGCTACATAGGTAACTGATACATGGTTAACAATGTTCTGTAAGGGGTTATCGAGTGGTTAATCATGCTGTGCATGCAGCAGGCAATGGGTTACAATTCTTCTTTATGCAGCTGACAAGGGGCTAAAGTAATGCTGCTCTACATGTGAATGATGGTAGGGGATAATCACTGCTCTCTATATTTCTGTCAGGAAGTAGTTAATCATTAGCTGCTCAGCTGTAAGAAATATATCTAAGGAAATGGAGTAAGAGTGGCTATGAATTTCTCTGTACCTATATTAGAACAAATGCCAGGAACACACCACAGATAACAAGATAAAGTCCAACACAGTGAAGCCAAGCTATACTGTCACTTGCTAATCAAGTAAGATGAATCTGAATGAGAGAATTAAAATGCCTCTCCAGAGTGTAAGCCAAAATGTATTGCATTGACAATATCTCTACAAGAATAGACATAGGAATATAGAAGGAGTGGTCGCTCCCTTTTTCAGATTATTGCTCATCAGATGTGTATTCTGGAGGTGTGGGAAATCTCTTTCATGAAGCATTTAACAAGCTTGGGCGTATATCCCAGCGTGACCTGGAATCTGAGAGGTTTGGGAGGAGACATCTCCTGAGCACCTTATGCAATAAGGCATCTCTTGGGAATTTGATGTCTTATGTCATCTAAAAAAATCATTGTTACTTCATCGTTTAATAATATGAACTTTTAACACGATTGAGGATCCAGCCTCTCAACCTCTCCCTGGTGTCCCAATAACAGCGTTTTAATTGTTGCTTGGAATTTGCTCATCACAGTCTAATAAAAGGGTTAATTTCAATGGCAGTGCAGCACTATTTCAACTTTATTAACCCACCTGGCAGGTCATTATATAATTTTGAAAACCCATTTGTAAATTTGTGTAATTACCTATTCAGCTGCAACCTTTCACCCAGAGACACTAACAAATACACTGCTGGCACTTTTATGTGTGCTTAGCATATACCAGAAAATAAGCAATACAAAGATAAGCATGCAAAATAATTGTTTTAAAAGCTTTTGTAATTGTGCTTTTATATCACAATTTGCAGGGTTTAGCAATTCTAGAGCAGTCCATTGATACACTCCCTGTAAACTCACTCCCTAACCTCCTCTGCTGAAACCCACAAAATGCAGATGAGCATGGGACACTTTAAATAGAAAATGATATAACACAATTCAAAATAGATTCACACGGGGGACCGCAAGTTTTAAAGAGACATAAAAGCACCAAGACAAAAAATACTCACATTTTTAAGAACAATGGGTTTATTGTGTCAAAATATGTCTAAGTATGTGTATATATGTATTTAAAGACATATATACACATATAAACAAATAAATACATATGTAAATATATATAGACATATATATAAGTGCATTGGAGCTCTTTGCAGTTAAAATGAAGGTAAAATTACCATTATTACGATCCAGGATATCATAAATCAACTAAATTAAATAGGACTTTCATTCATGAATCGTCATCAATCGATGTAAAAACAAAGTTATAGCCAATATTTATTCATTTTCGAACGTAGACTAATGCAACCCATTTTTTGTTTTGTTTTTCCTGCTGATCACGTTTCTGTATCAGCCAACTGAAATTCTAGCCGTTAGGCGGCCGTCAGTACATGTCACCCGCCTACTTTATCCTGTGCGCATGTATGATTATTCTCTGCATCCACGCGCGCTCACAATTAGCGCATGCATATTGGCCAGATCCAGGAATACCCATAAGAACCAGAATCTTGCTTGCGAATAGCACATTGAAATCGGCGATTGCGCATGCGCTGTTTCACAAAGCCTCTTGAACGAGCTCTGGGCTGACGTAGAAAGCGGGTGGGACCGCTCCATACGCCAACACATTCAATCTCTGGGAGGAGTCAGACATCGCACCGGTAGGGAGATATCAATATACATATCTTCAACATGAAAAAAAAAATTGAAAAAAAAGTTAGCGATTATGTTAGGGTAAGCATAACAAATGCATTCATGTCTTGCAAACTATAAAACTTAACCTTCACTTTAAGTAGATGAAAACATGTATAATCATATTTATGCAATTTTCATATTTAATTAAAGTTTTATACCGTGTATTTGCTGTAAATATTTCACATTCATATATGTATTTATTTATATGTGTATATATGTCTTTAAATACATATATAGATATGTGCATGGCGAAAAAATTCGGTTCGGATCGATTCGGAATTTTTCGAATTTCGGTTTGGATCGATTCAAATTCGGAAAATTTTGAATCGATTCGGATTCTTTTCGGATTCATTCGGATTCGAAGAAATTCGGCTGGATTCGGTTCGATTCGGTTCGGAAATTCGGAATTTCGGTAAGTGTTAGGTGGGATTAGACTAGTATTATGTACTGTATATTAGGTGTAACCCATAGCAGAGTGATATAACCTAATATACTGTACAATACTAGTGTAATCCATGGTTATCCGAATTTACTGAATAAATCCGAACTAATTCGGATTTAATCAGTAAATTCGGCAGTATTTTAATTCGGAAATTCAGTTCGATCCGAATCGCCGAATTTTCCGAACCGAACCGAATTGCACATATCTAATATATACACATATAAATACATACGTACACACACATATATATATATTTGCCTGCCCTTTTTTTCTAACACCTGAGACCTGATATCTTTGAGCCCTTATAACTTTTTTGTGCAATATAATTTAATAATTTTTATTAGATGGCGTTATTATGAGTGTAACTGTATGGTGTAATGTATTTTTGATGTGTTTTGTGACACTTTTTTTTTTTTCTGAAGCAGTTAACCAGAGCTCTAAAGGTTGCAGTAATAATTCTAGAGAAAATTGCGTTTGTGTCGTGTTCGTGTTTACGTTCAACTTGTGATATGAGTGCTCCTTCAGACACGTGCAAACATCCTCGATAAACTTGATATCGCTCGCACGTAACTGTTAGCGCGCCACTCATAATCTGTGCCTATATGCCTTATTTGGATGAGCTAACCTAAACTTTAGTTTGCCGGCAACAAGGCTAGTCACGCTCAGAATGTAAGTATAGCGTGCAATGCTTTACAGTTGTTATCAGTTACGACCAATTAAGAACAGATATGTAACAGGGTTGAGAAGTCAGCAGGGGGCATTTCAATTTCTAATATTTAGAAAATCCTAAATTTTCAGAGCGAAATTACATGATAAGGGAACTTAAAAAAGAATGAACAAATAAAATAGACCCCATAAAACCTATTTACAGTATTGCTCCCAGGTCTCCTTTGCTGCTTCTAATTGGGGGCCAGATGTAAATAAGCAGCATTTAGCTGGAACCACCACCTGCAGCATATTTACGTATACATGATGCATTCCTTATGCATTTGCTCTATGGAATCTGTTGGCGCTCTACAAATAACCGTTAATAATATAAAATAATCATTTCTTTTAATGAAACCTTCCTTAATAGAGATCAATTGTTCCCCAATTTAAACAATCTCAAAATCTTGTGGGATACACAAATAAAAATAATACATTTTCAACCATAAAGATGTCACTAATATACACCAAAGTGTATTCTGCTGTTACATCAGTATGATCATATGATCATATCATAGGAAAGCATGTGTTCATTTGTGACGTTGATTAACTGTAATAAATACATAATAAGCTAAATATTCTGCAAATGTTAAGAATGGCATACGCTATGAGATTTGTATAGGGCACAAAAGGCACAAAGTTATTGTCTAATGCCACATCATTTTGATGATGTCAATGCTTTCTATTGGTCTCTGTAACAAGCTGTATGATTATTTTCTGTGTATTGTTAAATATATGGACAATCTGCTTTTTTGTGACAATTTACAATTGTTTTAATAACAACATATGTATACAAAGAATACTGAATGGCCTAATTATCAAATCAAAATAATAACATTCCCTTTTGATTTGCCAAGCTAAATAGGAGGGGGGGTTGTATCTCCAAACCCAACTGGCAGAATGCCAACTCAGGGACATTGCACAATATTTAATGAAGGAAATATATATCCCTTTGGTTTCAAGAGACTTTTCCACTGACAAATATGTTGCTTGTTTTTGCCTAGTTTTTGCTGTAGCTTTGTAGTTGGAAAATATTAACAAATAGGACCTTGCGCTTACTCTTGCACACAATGTTAAATTATTTCTGTGCATTGGGAATGTGGCTTTAGCAAACAGAGAAGGAACACTGGCTAGTTTTTTTCCACTCATCTGGCGGTTGACATTCTTCCATTCCCATCTTATTTCATTTTCTTAGAATTTCCTCTCTACCGTTCCACCCTCCTCCCCCCTCATCTCATATTTGGAATTACACAGAAAAAAAACATGTCATGGTTTCCAAGGCAATGGTTTCAAATCTTACTAAGCTTATATAATGGAATAGCAACAGTGTTCAGGGATTTAAACAAAACTTAAGAAGCCAAGGAAAGACAGCAGGACATTGAGAGACAGAAGTTATGGAAGGAGTTCACTGAATATTTTGGGGATGAGGTGATAATATCTTTATTTTTACACAGAAGAGGCCCAGAATGTTTCAATCAATGCCTTAGATTCTGGGAGAAAAGGTAATGAAATCAAAGAAATAAAACCTGTGGTCTCCAGATATTACTGTATTATTATTATAGTAATAATAATAGCAATAAATGTAATAATAATAACTGGTGCATAAACCAGTGAGAAATGACATAACAGGCAAAAATGTTCAATCATACATATGAAAATACACAAATAAAATATTTGATTCTATGGGGTAGATTTATCAAATGCTGGGCAGACATGATTCGCTGTAGCAGATTATGTCCGCCCGACATCGATAAATGCCGACAGCATACGCTGTCGGCATTTATCATTGCACAAGCATTTCTGGTTAAATGCTTGTGCAATGCCATCCCATGCACATTCGCGGCCAATCGGCCTATAGCAGGGAGTGCCAATCATCCCGATCGTATCTGATCGGGATGATTGGAGTCCGCCACCTCAATGGTGGCTGATGAGTTAAGAAGCAGGGCCTTACGACCGTTGCTTCTTAACTTAAGTTTCAGGCTGAGGTGGACCTGAAACTTCGTAGGGTAGATTGCAGATAAATCTACCCCTATGGATAAATGTTAAATAAAAGCAGCTTACCTTTAAAGGACCCTTAACTACAGTAGAATTGCATAATCAACAAATGCAGAACAAAAAGACAATATAATGATACTAATTTTGAATTTCAAATGAGCAGTAGACTTTCTTCATTTCCCTGTCCCCTGTATCACATGACAGCTGTATATTAAACCCATATACATATATGAGCTGTACATTTTTACACATAGTCATATACTTAGGTGGTGCCTTCAAAAGTAAGGACATAAGATTGTTGTTCTTTTACAATTATTTCTTCGCACTAACTCTTTTATTACAGACAAAAGCTTCTGCTAGACTCCAAAACAATGAAGTGTGATAAATAAAATGTTATATATGGTTGCAAAATGCTGCTGCCATATAGTGCTCAAGACAAGAGTGTTGCTCCTCAGCATATCTAGATATGAGCTTAAACAAAGGATACCAAGATAGTTTAAGAGACAGTCAAAAAAAGATAGATACTCCCTTTATTACCCATTCCCCAGTTTTACATTACCAACACGATAATATTGATACACTTTTACTTGTGTGATTACTTTGTATCTAAGCCTCTGCAGACTGCCCCCTTATCTCAGTTTTTTTTGACAGACTTGCATTTTAGCAAATCAGGGCTGACTCTTAAATAACTCCACAGGAGTGAGCAAAATGTTATCTATATGGCACACATGAACTAGCACTATCTAACTGTGAAAACCTGTCAAAATGCACTGAGGTAAAAGGCGTTTTTTTTTTAACAGTTTAGAAATCAGTTTGAGCATATCTAGGTTTAGCTTTCAGCAAAGAATACCAAGAGAACAAAGCAAATCTGATAATAAAAGTAAATTGTAAAGTTGTTTAAAATTGCATGACCAATCACAATCATGAAAGTTTAATTTTCACTAGACTGTCCCTTTAAGTCTATTTCATAACACTTTTTTTTTAAATTGCATGTTCTATCAGAATGATTCTGAAAAACAAAACATGGGATGTCACATAGTATATTGTGTGCACACCAAGCTATATTTTAACAGCCAATAGGATTTCAGTAGCTCTCATCCTATTGGCTGGATGGCTCTACGGTCACCTACGCTCCGCATCGCCTTGGTCCTGGATGAAGATAGAAGAGGTCCCCGCACTGGATGAAGATATCGCCGCCTGGAAGAAGACCTTTAGCGCCTGGAAGAAGACCTTCTTCGCCGGATTTCAGGAACGATGAGTATCTATTTGGGGCTTAGACTTAGGTTTTATTTTTATTTTTTTGGGTGTTTTTTTTTTTCAGATTAGGACTTTGTTATTTTAATGGGCTGCAAAAGAGCTGATTGCCCTTTTAAGGGCAATGCCTATACAAATGCCCCATGGGTAGCTTAGTTTTTTTTTTAGTGTTAGGTTTTTTATTTTGGGGGGGTTTGGTGGTTTGGGGGGTTTACCGTTAGGGGTTAATTTGTATTTTTAGGTAAAAGAGCTGATCGCTTTAGGGAAATGCCCTACAAAAGGCTCTTTTAAGGGCTATTGGTAGTTAAGTCTTAGAATAGGGGGTGTTTTATTTTTATAGGGGTATTAGATTAGGTTTACATTTTTTTTATTTTTGATAATTTGGTTTATTTTTTTTTCTGCATTTTTAGACTTTTATCTTTTGTAATTTTAGATTTAATTATTTTAATTTAATCTTAAATTTTATTTTTAAAGTAATGGTAGGATTTTTTATTTTAATTGTAACTTAGTATTTATTTAATTTATGTAATGGGGTTAATTTCGTGGGTGTTAGGTTAGGGGTCTTAGTGATTAGATTAATTATTTGCATTGTGGGGGGATGGCAGATTAGGGGTTATTAGTTTAAATAGGTAGATTGCGTTGTGGGGGGATGGCAGATTAGGGGTTAATAGTTTAAATAGGAAGATTGCGATGTGGGTGAATGGCGGACTAGGGGTGAATAGTTTAAAAAGGTAGATTGCGTTGTGGGGGGGTGGCGGATTAGGGGTTAATAGTTTAAATAGGTACTTTGCGATGTGGCGGAATGGCGGTTTAGAGGTTAATACATTTTATTGTTAAATGCGATGTGGGGGAATGGCTGTTTAGAGGTTAATAACTTTTATTGTTAGTTGCGATGTGGGGTGTGGCGGTTTAGTGGTTAATACATTTAATATAAGTTGCAATGTGGGAGGATGGCGGATAGAGGGGTTTTAAAGTGTCGGGTTTCATTTTTGGGAGGCGGGTTCGATTTCAATGGGAAATAGGTCTCAAAAAGCACCTTTTTCCTATTTTACACCTAGTTGAGCTGGGTGTAATTTCTTTTACTGTATTGGCAGCCTCTGACAGTGTATTAACGGTTTGCGCGGTCACTGGAAACCTGGTAATATTTAAAGATTAGCAGCTTCTGATACTTTGTATGGGACAAAAAAATGTTTTCGGCAGCAGGAGTCCGGTTGCCGAAATTGAGTTATAACGGGCCGTTGGAAGCAGTCGGTGAACAATATTGCTTCTGACAGCATATTTATCAGTTTGCGAGCGCAGGCAAACCTAATTACGGCTCAATGGAAAACGAGCCCTGAGTTGTGCAGTAAACTCCCTCTGGACTTGCAGCAAACAATTTGTAAAAAACTTCCACAAAATTCAATTATATATAAATGTTTTTACTAAAATGAATTAAAACATGCACATGGTATATAAAGGCTCCAAATATATTGCGTTTCTGAGCCCTGGGAGCAAGTGTTAGCATCTTCAAGCATGTATAAAATCATAGTTAAAAAAATAATTTATAGTCTTTTAGGTTAAGGTCTCGGGTTTCCTTCATTCCAGAAGCATTAATTATATTTACCACCATAAGAGAGTATAATGATACAAATGAATTAACTATTACAATAAATAAAATAGGAAAATACCTTTCCATTGAATAATTGCATGTCTGTTTGGAAAACTCATTCAGCATTAATTAGAGAGTTCCAAGATGGCGCTGGAATCTTGCAAGACGCAAAATTATATTAAAAAAAAAACAATTGTCATATATCCTGAAACTTACTGGTCTCTAAGGCGTTTTGAATTTATTATACCTATTGTAATTCACATTTTCCTATAACCTTCAACAGCAAATGGAATGCTAGTGATCAATGTACCCATTTTAGATTAGAGCCGGTATACTGGTACACTTGTAGTCTATATATATATTTATTGATATTTAGCTCATTGTGTTAGTGAGAAATGTTTTTTACTGCAAATTTATTTGAACATTGTATACATCATTTGATACTATGTCCTAGATATATTTGTATGCAAAATTGATTTCTTTAATAAAACTGTTGAGAAAAAAAAAATGTTTGTCTATCTGAATCAAGAAAGTGTCATTTTGACTTTAATTTCCTGTTAAATTAAAACTATCATTAAATAAATTTTTGCATACTGAAGTATCCCTTTTAATTGGTTGTTAGGGACAACTTCCTAGTTATATTGCCGGAGTGGAAGAATCCCCCACCACTCTTGTAAGAAAGTGAAGTTTCAATAAGAAAAGGAAGAAATGACAATTAGAAGGAAAAATAATAAACTATTAGTAAAATGTCCCGTTAATAAGGAACATTTTGACAAATAAGTAAGCGCTATGCTGATGTGCATATTATACCTATGTTTCTATCGCTGAAGGATCTGTGGGCGCTCTACAAATAACTGATAATAACAAATCAAAAATAACATTAAAAAAAATGCTCTGATTCATTACAATGTAATTTTTATATTGCTGAAGTTAGATGTTTATCCACCAGAAAGAAGGTAAACTCCCACTAGGCAACTAGTGGTGTTGTGGCTACTGATCCTGATTTGCTGACCATTGATATCTGCAGTGCTTGTGGCTCCTGATTGATACTTATGAATTTAACTAATTTCCACGTGCTGTTAGTTTCAATGAATCTAACAAAATTTATTTTCTTTCTTTAAATATATTTTTTTTATAAAATCCATAATATAGATACAATCATCTGGGTTTGCCCTGTTCCTTGTTCAGAGAGGAATTGCCTGGTATTTCGACGCTGGACTTACCTTAATAGGTGAGAACAGACTGATATACTAGAGGTAAGTTCTACTTTGTGAAAAGCATTACTGGGCTAAAAAGAAGCTGCATCCAGGTGGTAAATCGCCAGAGAACAAGTTATTGGGCTGGTTTTTCATTCCTGAGACTGTGCTTCTCTCTGTATTATTTCTTCCTAAGAGAAAAAGGGGCAACCAGACATGGACTCCTTGCTCAGTGTGCTTAGAGGAATATGGCTACACCTCACTGACAAGGCCCATAGAAGGCTGAAACGATCATTTGAGGTTGCCGTTTTCCTTGTTCAGAGAGGAATTGCCTGGTATTTTGGTTCTGGACTGACCTTAGTAGGCAGGATCAGACTGATATACTACAGGAAAGTTCTACTTTGTGAAAAGTATTACTGGGCTAAAAAGAAGCTGCAGACAGTTGGTAAATCTCCATAGAACAAGCGAACAAGTTATTGAGCTGGTTGTTCATTCCTAAGAGTGCTCTTCTCTCTGTGTGTACCATCTTGAAAAAGTCTGGCTGTTATTGGAGGAAATGTGTGTAGATTCTGGAGGTATTGGATCTCACACCGGCCACAGACATACACCTCACCACAAACTGAAGATCAAATTTAGCTCACCACTCTATCTGCTGGACGGCTCATGGCCGAATTGGAGGGCGTCTCCACTGATGTTTTTGAAGAGGTGCTCCGAATCTCTAGTACCACCATACAGTGATATGCTTTTACTTCCCTATACTCTAATGAGTGTGATTTTATATGCGCTTTTTACATTGTATTAATAAATATTACACATAGAGGATACGTGCTGCTGATTTCCATTGTATCTACTTAAAGGGAAACCTACAAGAAAATTCCCTAATACAGAGAGCGGCATTGACTTGGTTTCTACCTTATCCCCCCGAGGAATGACTGGAGGAACTAACTGTTTTATTAAATACTTTGCATTTTACTATATGTTATTAAAATAGACTAAGGGGCCCGGTTATTGGTGTATATATTATTATTTTTATTTATTTTTAATCAAAGATTTTTTTGAGGTAATGCAACAAAATATATTCAACACGCATTATCATGAACATAGGTTATGGCATACAAATAGATATTGTTGAGAGTTGAATCTCATATGAGCTTTATATGAGTATAGTGAGATAAGGTGAGACAAATTGATCACAAATATCCTTATATGTTTGATTGTCTAGAAACGACCCATGCAATTCACATAAAGTAATATGATATATTTTCTCCAAAGGCAATGGCTATCCGGGCATGTGAAAAACATAATGATACCTCATTTTTTAAATTATTAAGCTGATTTTTACTCCCTGGTGACTTAAATTGCCTTATAGAGTGATACCTTACTAGTCTTATGATACATAAGGAACGACATTTGTATGTTAAATAGGGAATAGATAACAAGTTGTATCTGGCGCTTAATTATGCAATCTGAGTCATAAGTCAAAGATATGTAGTTACTCAACCTGATTACATTATACTTAAAGTAGTGGTAAATCTATTGTTATTCAAGGTTCAATCTCTAGCAATATTTTTATCTGTGCCTAAGAATGTTAAAGGACTCAAATATGAATGTCTTAAGTGTAACAACTTGTTTCAGTGACAACCAATCAGCGGTTAAATACCGCTGCAATATTCACCAAATTGGGTGAATGTAAGTAAACTTAATAAACTTAATAACTGGTAACCCAGAGGACATTTAAACGTTATTAGAGCCAGATAAGTAGGGAAGATGAGACATTGGGGCATATGTAACAAGCTCCGTATGGAGCTTGATGCCCCGTGTTTCTGGCGAGCCTGCAGGCTCGCCAGAAACAGCAGTTATGAAGCAGCGGTCACAATGAGCAGGCGGACAGACATCGCCGGAAATCAACCCGATCGAGTACGATCGGGTTGATTGACACCCCCTGCTGGTGGCCTATTGACCGCGAGTCTGCAGGGGGCGGCGTTGCACCAGCAGCTCTTGTGAGCTGCTGGTGCAATGCTAAATACGGCGAGCGTATTGCTCACCGTATTCAGCGAGGTTTGTCGGACCTGATCCGCACTGTCGGATCAGGTCCGACAGACCTTGATAACTATGGGCCATTGAGGCCTATTTATCAAATGTCTGTCGGACCTGATCCGACAGACATCGCTGAATGCGGAGAGCAATACGCTCTCCGTATTCAGCATTGCACCAGCAACTCACAAGAGCTGCTGGTGCAACCCGCCCCCTGCAGACTTGGCCGCCAGCAGGGAGGTGTCAATCAACCCGATTGTACTTGATCGGGTTGAATTGTGGCGATTCCTGACCACCTGCCCAGAGCAGGCGGACAGGGTTATGGAGCAGCGGTCTTTAGACCGCTGCTTCATAACTGGTGTTTCTGGCGAGTCTGAAGACTCGCCAGAAACATGGGCCCACAAGCTCCATACAGAGCTTGATAAATGGGCCTCTATAAATCAAAGGCCATGTATAAATTACTAACTCCCGGGGGGCGTGTCCGACCATTGACCAAGATGGCTGCTTTCATCATAGGCTGAGATCTAGTGCAACCAAAACCGCTGATTGTTGCTTTTCTAATGTATAATATACAGCCATATTGAGTGGGATCGTGTATTTAAACATTTGTGGAACAGATCTATCTCTTATTCATCCCCGACAGTCCAGCCCAGCAGACCATATTAGAGGAGGTGCGCAGCGGAGGCCTTACTACGGCCTGGACCTTCATCTACCCCCCCTTCAGTTCCTACTTAAGGAAATAAGTATGCAGATACTAACGCTGTTCTAAACCTTTTATTTAAGAAAAGTCGCTACTTAATAGAGGGCACATCTCTTTTTTCTGCGGTGCTGAAGAAAGACCATTTCCCTTGGATTTTAGGCATACTGTGTGGATTGAGAGACGAAGCATGGGACAGGTCACGAGGGTAATATCTGAGTTAAGCAGTCTTCTAGATGCATTCCAGATCGCTGTCCTTGATGCGTTGCAAGACGCAATTACTCCTTCTACAGCCGAAACTTTGCCAAAGGTACCTACCGGTTTAGTTGAGAGAGCGGAACAGGTCAGAGAGCCCTGTGGGCAATACTTGTACACTATTGTTGCTGAACTTTGCCAGGAGACCGAGGATACCTCCCTATCGTGGGACACAGAACCTGACCAGATTGTAAAGGCTATAAATGGAGATCTAGCCGTATGTGGAGAGAGTGAAGGCTACTCTGACTCTGCTGTATTAGATGTGAGGGGGATTCAGCCTGTTACCAGCGCGCCATATGAGGAGACTGCCCCGATTGACTCAGACATATATTGGGCATGCAGAGCTATATCACTTAAGGACTGGTTTGGCAATATTACACCCGCAAACGCGGATCTGACCGTTAGATTGGTACTGGACATTCTCCTGCAAATTTCTTTTTCCCACACAGGCCTGGATGACCTACCTACAAAGTATAGCTACACTGTACTGTTCACCCTCTTCTCCTTCGAGGCAATGGGAATAGGATAGAGGGCGGTTTGTTTTAGTGGGTCTCTGATAACTCATAGCGATGAGTGACCTTTAAATGTGAACAATTTATTTTTTCTAATATAGGACACTTCCTACAGTTTAATATTTTTCCCTTTTCAATGTGTTAACCAACGTTACATTCTGACTTTAGTTTGATTTATTTGCAAAGCTTGTGACATTTTCAGTTTTAAATTTTATTTTTCCTCAATGCTAAGTTACTCTAGTACCTACTTCTATACTGTTGCATGCATGTGGTCTTCAAGCTATTGCTCATATTTGTTTCATAATTGTGAATAGGGGTTCAGAGACGCCTATAGTAAAAACCCCATAGGGTAGGGTAAGCTATACATTACTAGGGGGTTTTAAGATTAACCATTAGATAGCTTATCTCCTGCACGAGATCTACTCCTAGATTTATTTTTGTAACTAGAACTGTGTACCCTATGTCTTCATTTAGTGGATACCACCAGATAGTAAATACTCTCTTTAACAGCATATAGATATGCTGGGTGGGACGGAGAGGGTATGTTTCCATTATTTGTTGTGAGTTGGAGACTATAAAATATTATAGGGGAAGACAAATAGGAGATTCTTATTCTAGCCACTAGAGGGGAGTACAAGATTAATTAAAGTTAGTTTCAATTCAGTGAGGAAGACCTATTTCCTATATCTATTAAGCCACTAAATCACTGATAGGTTCACGGGTTATCTCACAAATAAATAATAATTGCAATAGTTTTGCATGATAACTCCAATTAGTTAAAGTGTTTACAGATATTTGGAGGCTAGTGAGAATTTTAGTTTCTTTTTATTTTTTATTTTTTTATCTTTTTCTGTTCTCTTTTTGACTCACATTTTCATCCATTTGTTTTGCCCCAATATATGTATTTACATCCCCTATTCAATCCAATTTAATTTAACTTCGGTCTCTCCCCCACACATTTTAGTTTAGCTATATCAACAAGGGAACGCAGATTTTTTATGACCTTTTCACAAAATTTCTATGAAGACAGAAGGGTGTGTCCTGTTTCCTTAAAGTTATTTTCCTCTTCCCAATTTCCGATAGTGTCATAAGCTACCTATACTGGAAGGATACACTACAGTTAAGTTTTTTTGCTGTTGTTTTTTTCTTTCATATCCAGACAGGTATAGTTGTGTGGACCCGAAAGGGGTCTTATATGTTAAAACTTGAAAATTTTGAGGTCAGTCTTTGTGCCCATTATCCACGTGGAGGTTAAACAACTGTTACCATTTCTATGGGCCTTTAGCACATTACTATTTATACCTATTGAAATGTATGCTACTGTTTATGACACATATTATTGATGTATCGGGTCCAGTATATGAATGGTACTGTTTATTTCAGTAATCTGTCCCCACTGGTTGGGGTCCTATATATGTGGATATTCTGTATTATTTTACTCTATTCCTCAATAAAAAAATTCTTTAAAAAAAAAAAAAAATTACTAACTCCCATAGGTATACACGTGCCCCATCAAGCTTTTGTCCTAGTCTCAACTATTTGTTTGCATTCATCCAATATTTGTATCAACAAGATACTATCACTGTAGTAAAAGAAATTTAAAAAAAACACTGCCTGAAATTGTAATAAGGTGGCAAAACTCCACTGTCCCGGCTGCATACAAGGAGGTACCTATATACATACTGTATATATGTTCTAAGCTAGTGGGATTAATGAAAGGCTTGTGTGAAACAGTGACAAGAACATAACGTATGAGAAAGGGGAATGCAATGTATAATGGATTATAATAAACCTTGGGCAGTATCCAAATGCCTCTCTATAGCTAGTGCTCAGTAGCCAACCTGACATCCATAGCTCATTTCCTTTTAGGGAATAAAAGTGTAATAAGATAAAAGAAACATCTGAACTCAAAAATACAAAGACCATTTAAGTTAATATGTGATAACTTTAACCCATGCCTGCTCGTGGCAAGTCAAATCCACCAGTGTCAAAGTCCCCGTGAAGGATAGTGATATTCCTGGGATGTGAGATGCTACTGAGGGGTCGACCCCAAGATCAGGCTGTGTAGACAGGTCCAGATGTAAAGCCCACCGATTCGCTGCATCCATGCGGTCGCCAGAACCTGCACAGCTTAGTGAATACCTGTTGCGGACTAGAAACTTACAGTCCGTTACTCTGACTGTCACTTTATCTGTATCGATCCGTGTCCTGTTAGTGGTGACTGCGACATCTGGAACCTCGGTAGAGACCTTTACTGTTGGTAGGCTAATCCAATCTCGCTCCACTCCACTCCCCAAACCATTCTCAGATGCCGCCTTAGGTAGCTGCAACATCAAAGCAGCAAAAGTTTCCTGGAGTAGGGAGGTTAGCTCCTGATGGTGTGCATTAAGCACATGGCACAAGTGTGTTTCAAATCTGGCTAATGAAATGGTGGAAGTATAAAAATCTAACAATGTTGCCCCTTCTCTCAGACTATTATATAGGAAGTATAACAACAATTTGTGGTTTAGTGAGAGAAATCGTCAATATCTAGTTACAGCTACATAACCCGGTAGCTCGGGGGAGGGTGCCAGATGCTCCACAGCCTGACTCCGTTATAGGCCTCAGTTGCCTCGTTTAAAAGTCTGCAATATATCTCCTGCAGTCAGTATATCAAAAGGATCTGAAAATTGCCATAGTTTCAGTAGTGCTTCTTTTTCAACTGGATGTTATTTAGTTTCTCAGATTGTGAGATCATTCTCAGGAGCTTCAGAATATGCGTCCTGTCATGGCCGTGCCTAGCCTCGCCCCCTGGTGTATATATTTTGTACTACACTTTTGTACAACACTGTTATATTAATACACCTTTTTACCTCTGTGATTACCTTGTATTTGAGCATCTGCAGGCTACCCCTTATTTCAGTTGTTTTGACAGACATGCATTTTAGCCAATCAGTGCTGACTCATAAATAACTCCACAAGAGTGAGCACAATGTTATCTAATATGATACACATGAACTAACACTGTCTCACTGTGGAAAAACTGTCAGAATGCACAGATAAGAGGTGGTCTTCAACTGTTTAGAAATCAGTTTGAGCCTTCCTGAATTTAGCTTTTAAAAAATAATACCAAGAGAAAACAGTAAATTTCATGACAAAAGTAAAATGGAAAGTTGTTTACAATTGCATAACCTATCTGAATCATGAAAGTTTATTTTGACTTGTCCCTTTAATTATTTATATTTTATCCTTTTTTATTATATTTAATTTAAAAATATATATTTCATTTAATTTGATTATATTTTCTTTTCTTCATTAGGTGGGGTTTGTGTCTCTATAGGCACTCTATACAAGCGCTCGTATTTTTCGTTGTTGCTATAATAAGTATCTCATATTCTACTTAATGCTCTGTTGCTCACTTAGGGACACTCGCTACACAAGTAGAAGACATGATGAGGCCCATTTATCAAGCTCCGAATGGAGCTTGAGGGCCCGTGTTTCTGGCGAGCCTTCAGATTTGCCAGAAACACCAGTTATGAAGCAGCGGTCTAAAGACCGCTGCTCCATAACCTGTCCGCCTGCTCTGAGCTGGTGGTCAGGAATCGCCACAATTCAACCCGATCTAAAGACCGCTGCTCCATAACCCTGTCCGTCTGCTCTGAGCAGGCGGACAGGAATCGCCGGAATTCAACCCGATCGAGTACTAGATCGGGTTGATTGACACCTCCCTGCTGGTGGCCCATTTGCCGCGAGTCTGCAGGGGGCGGCGTTGCATCAGCAGCTCTTGTGAGCTGCTGGTGCAATGCTGAATACGGAGAGCATATTGCTCTCCACATTCAGCGATGTCTGTCGGATCAGGTCCGACAGACATTTGATAATTCAGCCTTGATGAGTGCAATATGGTATAGCATGCGATGAAACACTTGACCTAGCACTTCTTGTGCAGCATAGTAGTTAGGAAACTCATTTTCAGAATACACAATGGGCTAGATTACAAGTGGCGCGGTATTGTTTTTTGCGTAAGCGAAAACTCAGCTTGGATTTTCATTTTTGCGCTTGTAGAGTTGCGTTTGAATTACAAATTCCAAAAAAACATATTTTGCGCTAGCATTAACCTGAATAGCTTGAAAAAACAAACTAAGGTTTTGCGTGCCAATGCATGTATTCCAAAAAAAGTGGAAAAAAGCCTAACAACCAAAATCACACAAACTTCATCGCCTTTTTGCATTCCCCATAGAAGTGAATGGGAAAAAATTGTTGAAAAAACAAACACCCATTGCGCATACAACTAAGAATATTCGCATTATAAAATGTGAAATATTTACAGTAAATACATAGTTCAAATTTTTATTAAATATAAATATTGCATACAATTGTTTTATCATGTTTTCATCTACTTAATAGCAAAGCGCTATAATGCACTTTATATATATATATATATATATATATATATATATATATATATATATGTGTGTGTGTGTGTATACATAGATATTAATGTTTTTATATGTGTATATATAACTGTAAATACATATATACACAATTACACATATAAATACATTAATATATATATTTAATAAATAGTTAATCACAGCACCACTAAAGCATTCTATCTACTGTCGAAAAAATAAATAAAAAATTGTATATATATTTAGGGTGCAAGAGTTTAGTAAAACCTCCAATTCTACCATCTACAAATAACAAAAAAAGGAACTCAGCACACCTCAATTTAACAAAAGTGTAAATGCAATTTATTATGAAGTATCTAATTACAATTCTATGATATGAATCCACAACTTTCAGTCCATCCACACATGCAAACTACTTTCATTCATAAAACAATTGGATTCAACCCAGGCGTCCCTGGAAGAATCAACCAAGGCTCTCAGAAAACCGCTATTAATGTCTTAGAAAGTTCATATAGATGAAAAAGTGAACAGTCCCTTAGACATGCAGAACTTTCACAGTTGTTTTGAATTTAAAATCTTTGATGCAATTTTTCAGATATGGTTGCTGTAAAAAGATTCTTTTCGATTACAAATATATCTTCTTATACATGAGATTTGAATAACATTTTGAACTCTGTAATCATTCCCTTGTTCAGCATACACCTTTTTATGATGAGTATAAGCACATTTATGGGTTAGTGCAGGACAAGACAAAAAGCCGTTAGTTCATCCAGCATATGCATTCAACTTTATGTTAACACTCAATATACTCCAAGGCTCTTTCCAAGTTCCCCTCTTTAAACCACACTTGCGGTTGGGTAGTATTCAGCCCGGGTATCGGTGCTTGACTATTCTAACAGTTCATGTTGTAACATATGCATAAAGTTTCTGACCCTTCCCAGTATTAGAGTGTTAATGAATTAAAGCGTCTCTAATGTGGTAGAAGCCGTGTGTTAAATCAGCAAGTGTATCACCAATCATCTGTATTGCGTCTGTATTAGTATAGAAGCTGGCCAGTTAGAACATGCATGTTAATTAGCTTTATAATACTTGCGATTTCACATCCTTTTGAATAAATGGAGATGCCCCCGACTTTTATCCACTCATGCGGACGGGAGAACAAACACTTGAATCGGTCTTATGTCTTTATGGAACAACGGCTCTTTTCTGTAATCTTTTTGCATCAAAGTCCTTGTATCGACAAGCGGTTCAGTGAGCAGCCTTACACTCCGACGCGCGTTTCGGGACTCCGCCCTTTCTCAAGGAGTACAGAAAAGAGCCGTTGTTCCATAAAGACATAAGACCGAATCAAGTGTTTGTTCTCCCGTCCGCATGAGTGGATAAAAGTCGGGGGCATCTCCATTTATTCAAAAGGATGTGAAATCGCAAGTATTATAAAGCTAATTAACATGCATGTTCTAACTGGCCAGCTTCTATACTAATACAGACGCAATACAGATGATTGGTGATACACTTGCTGATTTAACACACGGCTTCTACCACATTAGAGACGCTTTAATTCATTAACACTCTAATACTGGGAAGGGTCAGAAACTTTATGCATATGTTACAACATGAACTGTTAGAATAGTCAAGCACCGATACCCGGGCTGAATACTACCCAACTGCAAGTGTGGTTTAAAGAGGGGAACTTGGAAAGAGCCTTGGAGTATATTGAGTGTTAACATAAAGTTGAATGCATATGCTGGATGAACTAACGGCTTTTTGTCTTGTCCTGCACTAACCCATAAATGTGCTTATACTCATCATAAAAAGGTGTATGCTGAACAAGGGAATGATTACAGAGTTCAAAATGTTATTCAAATCTCATGTATAAGAAGATATATTTGTAATCGAAAAGAATCTTTTTACAGCAACCATATCTGAAAAAATTGCATCAAAGATTTTAAATTCAAAACAACTGTGAAAGTTCTGCATGTCTAAGGGACTGTTCACTTTTTCATCTATATGAACTTTCTAAGACATTAATAGCGGTTTTCTGAGAGCCTTGGTTGATTCTTCCAGGGACGCCTGGGTTGAATCCAATTGTTTTATGAATGAAAGTAGTTTGCATGTGTGGATGGACTGAAAGTTGTGGATTCATATCATAGAATTGTAATTAGATACTTCATAATAAATTGCATTTACACTTTTGCTAAATTGAGGTGTGCTGAGTTCCTTTTTTTGTTTTTTTGTTTTTTGACATTAATATATATGTACACATATATAAACATATATACTGTATATACATACAAAAACATCTTTAGCAATGTATATGTATGTGTCAGAAAAAAAAGGCTGCATATGGCTTTAACATTCAAACACCCAAGATCTCATATCTTTGAACCTTTATAACTTTTTTGTGTAATATTTTTTTTTAATAATTTTTATTAGACAGTGTTAATATGAGTGTAACTGGACTTTGCATTGTATTTTTGAAGTGTTTTGTGCAACTTTTTAGTTTCGGAAAACAGTTAACCACAGCTCTGAGATTGTGGAAAGGATTGCAGCGTAAAGGGCTATTGCTCTAGCGCAATCGTGATTTCGCTCCACTTGCAATATCAGCAAAAAATGTCTCGCAAAAACACGATTGCGCTAGCGCAAAATCGCTTGCACCTCACAATCTAGCCCAATGCATTTGTACTATATGCTGTGGTAAATTGGTGCTCACTGTGCCAGCGATTGGGCTGATTAAAATCATTCTTTATTGACTTATTTTTAAAGCCCTTTACCTCTGCTCATGGATCTGTATTACAGTTCCAGTGTGTTTGGCTGAAAACCGTTTCCTAAATAAATATATGAGACATTCTTATTTTATCAAATGCAAACATTACTAGGATTGCAATCAGAGTACTTTGGACTCTTTTTTTTTTACCTGTCACAACAGTTGTCTCTCCCTTGTGTTTGCTTTTCATGTGTTATCATTATTGCTACAATTTATTCATCATTGTGTTTTCAATTATTATTTTCTGTAAACAGTTCACACACAGTTTAATTAGGGTAAAGCAATAGGAAGTTACAAATATATTAACAGAACATGAAAGTAATGGTTCCAATAGAGCATATCATTTTAAGAGGCTTTTCAATTTACTATTGTTCTCAAACATACTTGGTTCTCATGGTATCCTTTGTTGAAAAGCAGGAGCTGCACTTCACTATTGGGAGCTAGATGATGATTGGTGGCTATGCACATAGGCCTCTTTTCATTGGCTCATCAGATGTATGGAGCTTGCTCTCAGTAGTACAGTTCTACTCTGCAGCTGAATTTAGCTGTGTGTTTAACCCCTTTCCAGGAGTTGACATACAGTTAAATGCAAGTAAAAGTGCAATAACAAAATCCTGGAGAAAACTTGAATCCAAATTCCTGTAGGAGGCGCTACTGCTAATGTATGTGTAGCTAATTACTCTAAAGTCCTAGACGGGGCACTATGGCAGGTGTGAGTACAGCAAAAATAAAAATACACACATCTGCACAAGCCCACTGGTAAGGGAAGAGAAAGAATATTCTAAATATTGATAAATATAGCATAAAACACAATATAACATATAACACAATAATCAAAGGTGATATATGAACAGGATAAAATACACAATAAATTGTACAATACAATATAAACAAGACTCATAGATGGGTCAACAAGCCCAAACCCATCAATATTGGGATAAAGAAATCATACAAAACCAGTCCATATATTAGAAAATGTTATGGGCAAGTCCCAGGACGGATCCTTATGTGCTGATTTCAGTTTTATATGACATCCGATGAAAAACAGGCAGCACTCTGACTTCACTAATGGTGATGGAGAGATTCTAGAAAAAACACAGGAAAGGAAAGAGGCGCCATATGTGTGAATCCGTATGACAAGCTCGACATCTAACACAAGAGACGCAGGGTACTCACATGGTATGAAGGCACTCTCTTGTGCCAATAGGAGCGGGCTGGTTTTCAAGACAGCAGACCAGCTAGCTGAACACAGACAATACCCGGATATGATGATATCACCCACAGGTGGATAGCAGGGCTCAGATGAATCCACTCCCCCAGGTCAGGAGGCAGTAGGTGAATTAAAGTAAAGGGAAGGCTATACCAAACCTTCCCAAGGTAGCAAAGTAGCAATGCACTCAGCAATTAGAGTTTAAAAACGTATAATTGTTTAATAAAATGATATATAAAACAAAGTTAAAAACAACTCATGCTACAAATGTGCATAAGTGCAGTAATGCAACGCGTTTCACGGAACAAACCGTTTCATCAGGCATAAAAATATGCTATAAAATGACCCATATATAAGGCTAAGCTACCAATCCTAGTAAGACACATCCCTCCCCCTACAATTAGCACACACAAAAAATCAGAAACCCTTTGTCTCATCAGTATAACATTTGTCACACCTGAATTAAAAATGGGTAATTTGAAGACAATACTAATTTCAGTTGTTACATTTTGATAGCTTATGATCTATGATATAATTAAATTAGTATTGTCTTCAAATTACCCATTTTTAATTCAGGTGTGACAAATGCTATACTGACCTCACGTTCGCAAAGCACGGAAGTTTTGCGCTCACAAAGAAAAATTACAGACATAAATTCTCTATTGACTTATGGAAGTTTCCATCATGACACACTTAAGAACTCTCTCCCTCTAAGTCAAATGATGAGGGTTAAGAGAATAGTAAGTAAGAGTTCTTTAGTGGATCAGAGATTGAAAGAAATGGCAGATAGATTCACACAGCGTGGGTATCCAAGTAGACTTGTTGAGGCTTGTTGAGGGTTACTGAAGAACAAAAAAATGTGGTTCAAAAATATAAGGATATGAAGGATAGATTGGTATGTGTTACACAATTTAATCCATATAGTCAAGAAATATCACAAATTATTAAAAAGTTTTGGCATATATTGAAGAATTGCAATAAAGATGTTGAATTTTTTCAGAAACTCCCAGTGATGGCCTACGTGTCCCTAACGTGAAGGATTTAGTGGTTAAGAATGATATAGGAACTGGCAAAAAAAAGTCTTCAGAGTCACATTACCTCTAAGAACATGGGTACTTACCCGTGTCTGGGATGTGCTAGCTGTAACTCAGCAATAAGGGGAACTGAATTTTTACATCCTCATACAGGGAAAAAGTTCAGGATCAAAGATTTTTACACCTGTGAATCCTCTTATGTTGTGTATCTAATATTAAAGTGTCCAAATTCCAGGATTTACATAGGGGAGATGGTTAGAAAGATCAGGGACAGACTTAGCCAACACAGGTCTAATATCAGGTGTGGTGACAAGAAGGCACCAGTTGCTTGCCATTTCTTGGAAGCAGGACACAATATATCATAATTAAGATGGCAAATAATTGATAATGTGGGCCTGTTAAGGAGAGGGGGCAACAGGGAGCTGTTGCTCAAATGTAAGGAATTGTTTTGGATCCACAAGTTGGAGGTGTTTGTTCCTAAGGGACTCAATAGAGAAATTGATATGTCTGTATTTCTTTGAAAAACATTTGAATCAAGATGAGGGATTCTATTTGTTAGGCAATTTTTAATGTAGTTGTTATATATAGGAGAAAATGGTTTGAAAATAAAGTCTGACCACTAGGTGGCGATATTATATGTATTTAAAATGTAACTGTAAATATACCATGTCGCTTGCGACTTTTAATGCTCCAAATAGGCCTTAACAGCGCGAGAAAATTAATAGCCCGTAATTGGAAGAAACATCTAACCATAACTAAGGAAATGTGGCTTGAAGAAGTAGATGAACAATTCACACTGGAACAATACGGTTACCTCTGCCGTAACAAAGTAAACACCCTACTAGATGCCAAATTTCTCTGGCAAGAATCCCTACACACAGCAATTCTCTCAAATACCCCTAGGAATGCCACCCCTCCCCCCTAGTGAATTCAACCAACTATCACCAAACAGAAAGGGTACAAATTTTCTTCGTGAAATGAACAGATCATACAACACCTCGATAAACATATAATCTAAGAGCCAGTGACGATCCGGATAAAGACATGCAGATGTAAGTTATTATATTTATTTTATTGATTAGTTTGTTTGTTTACCTGTTCACATGTTATCTAACCTACATGGACTGATTGACCACAGCTCATGAAGCAGCAACGAAACTCATGAACATACAGCCCTAATTGGCAACACTTGATAATGTAAAATCATTTCTATGCTGATATTTGTTATTGTGAATATTTAAATTTTCAATAAAAAGAAAAATTAAAAAAAAAAAAAATGTAACTGTAAATAAAGAGGTAATGGAGGAGGTATATAAGGAGCTGTATACAGGTACTTTGTATTAGCATGATTAAGGGTGAATAACCCAAAAAATAGCTTGTTCTCTTTTTGTGTGTCTTGATGTGAGATGCTGCAATAAAGACAATTATTTCTTCATAAGAATTAGGTGCTGTGGACATTGCTTTTTGTACAACAGCTCAATAGGGTTGAAATCTGGTGACTGTGTTGGCCACTCCATTAAAGGACCACTCAATGCAGTACACTTACATACTTAACAAGTACATAATAAAAAAGGGAATGCAATAGTACTTACTCTGAATTTCAAATAAGCAGTAGATTTTTTTTCTGAGAATTGTATTTTTTTCTCCCATTTTCCAGCCCCCTGTATCATGTGACAGACATCAGCCAATCACAGAATAGATACGTATACCCTGTGAGCTTGTGCACATGCTAAGTAAGATCTTGATCCCCAGAAAGTGTGAATATAAAAAGACTGTGCAAAATTTGATAATGGAAGTAAATTGTATAGTGTCTTAAAACAGGATTCTCTTTCTGAATCATAAAAGTTTATTTTGACTTGAGTGTCCCTTTAAAGACAGAATACAAGCTGACTGCTTCTTCCCTAAATAGTTATTGCATAGTTCGGGTTATTGTCCTGTTGTACGAGAAAATTGGTTCCAATCAAGCGGCGTCCGCAGGGTATGGCGCATATTTTATGCAAATTGTAAAAAAATTGAGTGATAGCCTTCCTTCTTCAAGGTCCCCTATACGCTGTATAAATCTCCCACTTCACCACTACTAAGTCACACCCAGACCATTACATTGCCTCCACCATAATTCACAGAGGCGTCAAGCACTCTTCCAGCATCTTTTCATTTGGTCTGCGTTTCATGAATGTTCTTCTTTGTGATCTGAACACCTCAAACTTAGAGTCGTCTGTACATAACACTTTTCCCCAATCTTCCCCTCCCTGTCCAGTGTCTGTGTTCTTTTGCCCATCTTAATGTTTTCTTTTTATTGGCCAGTCTGAGATATGGCATTTTCTTTGCAACTCTGCCTAGAAGGCCAGCATCTTCACTGTTGACGTTGAGACTGATGTTTTGTGGGTACTATTTAATGAAGATGCCAGTTAAGGACCTGTGAGGCGTCTATTCCTCAAACTAGACACTCTAGTTTATTTGTCCTCTTTCTCAGTTGTACACCGGGCCTCCCACTTCTCTTTCTATTCTGGTTAGAGACAGTTTGGCTGCACCTCACTGACGAGGTCTACAATAGCCCGAAACGTACGTCTGGGGTTTTGCTTTTTCTCTTGTTCAGAGAGGGATTGCCTGGTATTTCGGGGCTGGACTGTACTGTGAAGTCAGGATCAGACTGATATGCTTCAGGAAAGTTCTTCTCTGTGAAAGGCGCATGTTGAACAAAAAGAGGTTGCTTCTTGGGTAGTAACTAGCCATAGAACAAGCTATTATGTTATTGTTTGTTCCCAGGTTGAGCGCTTCTCTCTTTTTACATATGCAAATTACGACACTTAGGGAAGTCTCCCTAAGTGTGATGCAGGAACCCAGACGTGGACCCGTTGCTCAGTGTGCCTAGAGGGATATGGCTGCACCTCACTGATGAGGCCCACAATAGGCCAAAACGTACATCTGGGGTTTTGCTGTTTCTCTTGTTCAGAGAGGGATTGCCTGGTATTTTGGGGCTGGACTGTACTGTGAAGTCAGGATCAGAATGATATGCTTCAGGAAAGTTATTGTCTGTGAAAGGCAAAAAGAGGCTGCTTCTTGGGTGGTTACTAGCCATAGAACAAGCTATTATGTTATTGTTCGTTCCCAGGTTGAGCGCTTCTCTCTTTTTATGTATAGAGACAGTTTGCACTGTTTCTCTCATGGAATGACCTTCATTTCTCAGAACAAGAAAAGACTGTAATCGAACCCACAATTGCTGATGCACCAGATACTCAGCTAGTCTAATAAATGCCAGTTTTATTACTTCTTAAATCAGCCGTTTTCAGCTGTGCTAACATAATTGCAAAAGGGTTTTCTAATAATCAATTAGCCTTTTTAAATGATAAACTTGGATTAGTAAACACAATGTGCCATTGGAACACAGGAACACAGGACATATGGTTGCTGATAATTGGACTCTGTACACCTATGTACATATTCCATTAAAAATCAGCTATTTACAATAGTCATTTACATTAACAATGTCTACACTGTATTTCTGATCAATTTGATGTTATGTTAATAGACCAAAATAATTGCTTTTATATATATATATATATATATATATATATATATATATATATATATATATATATATATAATATAGATAATTATTTATATATATACACATATACACACACACATACATATACATACATACACACACACATACATATACATACATACACACACACACACAAATCCAACAAGGATCACTTAATATTGAAAAACAACTACCAGGGTGGAAGTGTTAATAGACTATTCAGCAAGGAAGTAGACACTGCACTCCTAAAGCATGTATTACAGTACTATTATGTAAATGCTTCATTATTGTATTAGTAGGTATTTACAATTGGCTCTGACTCCAATGTGTCCTGTAAGTTCTGGGAAAATATTGTTCTTCAAAGTTTGATTGTTACTGCCATCTAGTGACGGAAAACATGCACTGAGATTATGATTTTTCAACCAGATGAGAAAGTTGTTTAAAATTGTATTCTCTATCTGAATCATGAAAGAAAAAATAGGTTTCATGTCCCTTTATAAGGATAAATGCTAAACTAGCCCTTTTGCTCATAATGCTCACTGGAGCCAAAAAGCTCATACCCAAAAAATTGAAGACCCAGTCCATTCCAACCACAACCGAATTGCACTCCCAGGTAACCAATTAACTAATATTAGAAAGATACCATTATTTCAAAATTTTAAAAAAAGAAATCCACAAGATGATGCTGAACATATGAAATAGCACACACCTGTAATAAAAACACTAATAATCACTCTCTACACCCCAAAGAGGCCTACTCGGCCATATATACACCCCCTTTTTTAAAAATAAATTCCATCTCCTTATTTCCTCCTCTATTTTCCTCTTGTACACTGATGGTACATAGCAATGTTATCACTCTTATTGAAAGTTTAAAACTACCAGCTAAGAATGGGAACATAACCTCAAGGACTATAAGTGGAAAAAATAAGGACATGAAACTCTGTCCTACTGAAAGTTCACAACTCCCTAACAATATGCCTTGGCATCCAGACTTATAAAGATGACTTGGATCATAAGGGTTAAAGGCTTACCAGCTCCTTCCCAGAGGATCCATCACCGAACTTGAGGAAAGGAGGGGAACCTCACTTCTAAACTCTATGTAACTTCCCCTCTACCCTTTCTCTTAAATCAGACACAGACACTTTAATTTTGGGTATAAACAGACCATCACTGGTCCCCTTTTATTAACAATATATAGACGTAACTATATATGAATAACTAAACCGACAAACTCTAAATAGATGGCGGCAAACGAGGCGCTAAGTCTAACCCCGGACTGAAAGAGGTCAGCGGCCCGATCTAGACTACAACAGCAAGCTGCTCGGGGTGGAGATGCTACTAGGGGTGTTTCAGAGTTCTCCTGGCCTACCTACCCCTAGGGGCGGGGCACTCCAGTTGACTGAAGTAACCGGCCCCGCCCCTTCAGCCTGGCCATCACTCCCCCCGTTCGTCATCTCCGTGCGCTCCTGGCCATGACCTCCCGCAGTTAGGATGCAAACCTACCAATCATAAGGCTCCATGACCACCAGGCCGCTGTATAATGCCGGCTAGTCTATGGAGGGAGGCTATAAACTACAACTATGGACTTATGTAGACTAGAACGCCTATTTCTATCTCGGCCATAGTGCCATAGTGACATAGTACCTCTCGAGCCGCCATCACAGGGAGGGAGGGCAACTTGACAGCTTCTTGTCCTGCAGCAAAAGAGGAGGAGGGAATCTGGGTTCATCTGGACAAAAGGTAAGCCACTCCCTGGCCATGCAACACTGTTGCAGCTAACTGCAACTCCCATTCCTCTATCCCACACACTGCCAGCCTTAACCCTTAAGGCGCTGCTAGCCTAATTGGCTTTACACTTTCCGACTTTTTGCATAAAATTAACATGCCAAGACTGTATGTACAAGACAATTTATTTTCTTTACATTGTATGCCTTCATGATTTTTTTTTCAATAAAGCTTGTTTTTTTTAAAAAGTCATTTTTATTTCTTACTTTCCAGCCGTATCTGTAATTTAACTCTGAAACTTGTGAGATTCCAATTTTGATTGTTTAAAGTGTAAACTTAAAACTTCATAAGCTTAGCATTGCTACATATCTGTCCCTAACTGGCTACAGCAGGGGGATTAGATAAAATACTGCTAAACAATGCAATATTTACAAGCCTTGTATACTCCAGTAACTAATCTGTCTTGTTACAGAATGCCTTTAGCTATGCATGTGTGAATATGTGTGTTTGTAGATGCGTGTGAGTGAAAACTAGCTCAACCAACTTAAATAACAAGCATCTATTTCACATTGATACCTTTTCTAACACTACATCGGATGTCAGTTATAACTGGATTAACAAATAAACAGGATTGTTAAAAAGATTATTGTAACCCTAAGAAAAATAAATGCAATGAACAGGGTCGCCACTAGAAATTTTAGGGCCCCTTAGTAAACCAAATGTCGGGGGCCCCTCCCCCATAGAAGTCAGATATACAATATGTATACAATATATACATAAACACTTTTTTTATAGTAACCGTTTTCGCTTTTATACATTTTTCATTCTTGTCTCATTTTCACACAGACCATGATACACCATACACACACAAAACCACACACACCATGATACACGATACACGCACAATACCACACACACCATGATACACCATACACGCACAATACCACACACACCATGATACACCATACACGCACAATACCACACACACCATGATACACCATACACACACAATACCACACACACCATGATACACCATACACGCACAATACCACACACATCATGATACACCATACACACACAATACCACACACACCATGATACACCATACACGCACAATATTACACACACCATGATACACCATACACACACAATACCACACACACCATGATACACCATACACACACAATACCACGCACACCATGATACACCATAAACACACACCATGATACACCATACACACACAATACCACGCACACCATGATACACCATACACACACAATATCACACACACCACAACACACGCAATGTTCCCTCTAATTCTTTTTGGTATCTCATTGTCTAATTAAATATAAATATCTACAAATATTATTTCTATATACTCTATCTGGTGCAGAAAAGATTTTTGACTGCTTTCAGCCATCAGATACTGGCATTATATAAAGCAGTTTGGTTAGGCAGCTAACTTTTGTGGGGGATAGGAAAGTAAAAATTAAACTTACACAATTTTAAATCACTTTTAAATTCACTTCTATTATCCAATATTCTCTTGATATCCTTTGTTGAAAAGCATATGTACATATACTCAGCAGCAATGCACTACTAGAAGCTAGTTCATGAATGGTTGGTACACATATATGCCTCTTGTCAAAGGCTCACCCAGCTAGCTCCCAGAAGTTCATTGCTGCTCTGGAGTTGACTTTAACTATGTGTTTAACAAGTTTGACTAATTTGCTGTTAGTTATATGCAAACAGCAGTGCAAAGTGTCCCCTCAAATATATATCATCCTTACTATTATACATGCATACCATGAGCAAACTCTGATAAGGCAGCAGTATGAGAGAACATACAAACAGCTAGATTACAAGTTTTGCGTTATGACTCAAATAGCATCGTTACGGGCCATAATGCCTCATTTTCCCTACCGCTGCTATTACAAGTTTATGTAACGCCAAAAAAATCACCATCTACGCTTAAATCCAGAACGCTCTCCCAGACCAGTAGTTATTGATAGATTGTTACCAAAAACATTCACGAATCGCTTCAAAAATATTAGACAAAGTACACTTACACTCATACAAACACTCGACAATTTTTATTTTTTTCAGAATGTATTTTGAAAAAGAAATATAACGGATAAAAGATACGAGATCTTGGGTGTTAGAAAAAAAAGGCACAAAAAACAATTTTACATTGACTTACATAGACATACGTGAACATACACTCATCTAGCTACATCTACGTACAAATAGCATTACATACATACAGAATTAGATACATACAAACAATATACAGCACATTACCTACACAAAACATATTTTAAATATGAAATTAACAGAATTTAGTTACGTTTTCACAGCAGGACATGACATCACTCACGTTACGCTCAACACAAGTGTTGGTAGTTTTTTTCTTGCAATTTCTCGCCTCCATTGACTTCTATGGGGAATATGTGCTTGTGCACGCGACCGGCAGATTTACGTAATGCACAAGATATTTTTCTCCTTTAAAACTCGTAATAGCAGCGTTAGAATTGTGGCGCTAATTCATTCATTCTTGCGTTGGTCCCGCTATGACAATTAGATCAAGAAATAGACTATTTGACACTGGAGTTATGGGTTTTACTTGTGTGAACATCACTACAACATCAAATTCTTTTACGAAATGACATTACATCAACTATAAATCACCATCAATTCTATCATCAACAATAAGAAATTGGTTTCAAGAATGAAATCATATTTATACGGACAGAATAAATACTTTTTAAGATTTCATTATTCACAAACAGTAGGCAATTTTAACCACTTCACTCATTTACGTCTATCATAGCATTTCATGTATAAAAGTCATATGCTTGGATGAACAGCATATCTATTAGCATATTAGGTGGCGGCTGGGGTCTGGGAGCGGCGGGATAGGGGTTAATACATTTATTTAAGTGGTGGCGGGGTACGGGAGTGGTGGGATAGGGGTTAAACATTTTAGTAAAGTTGCGGCGTTTAGTGACAGGGTATAAATAAAGTTGGTAAAAAGCTGAATAGATGCGAGATTGATGACTGCTAGTTAACAACAGTCCGATGCTCATCGCCCTGTACTTGGTGCGCAGCTTTTTGCCGGCTTTTTTTATAAATATGGAGATTGTATTCAGGTCCGCGGCCACGATGTTAGGCAATGTTAGGCGAGCGTATTGGTGCCGGCGAATGCAGCATAGTTGAGGCTTTGATAAATATCCCCAAAAAAATGGTTAAAGCGCATCCTATATCTGCACATTTAAGCTATGACCTGCTACATATCTGTTTGAAGCTAAAACTAGACATTTGCTGAAAGAGACAAAAAATGGTTAAAGTGAAGGTCCATTTTTAATAAACCTATCAAAAACAAGGGCACTTTAATTCATCAAAATTGACATTTCACTGTTTTCTTCAAAAACTTACCGTTTAATCCTGGCAGCCGCTCCAGCACTTCCTCCAATCAAAGCATTGCATCAGGCCAAGATTCCCCGGTGGAGGGAAGCTATAATTGGAGGAAGCCTGATTCCTCATTTATGACGTCTGCAGAGGCTTCCAGCTGCCGGGGGAATCGCTGGAGCAGCATTCAGAATTAAAAGGTAAGTTTTTGAAGAAAACAGTGATATGTCAATTTTGATGAATTAAAGTGCCCTTGTTTTTAATAGGTTTATTAAAAACCGGGCACTAATTCATCAAAATGGACCTTCACTTTAAAGCGCATCCTATATCTGCACATTTAAGCTGTGACCCGCTATGTATCTGTTTGGAGATAAAACTAGACATTTGCTAAAAGAGACAATTAAATAGTTAAAGCGCATCCTATAGCTGCTCATTTAAGCTATGACCTGCTACATATCTGTTTGGAGCTAAAACTAGACATTTTTGAACATTACAGTGGCAATTGTCTAACTTCTGAACCATGCTGTGCACAAGTACTCACCAATGAGCCACCCATGGGGAAACTGTCTGTCCTCAAACTGCCGCCACAGTGACGACTTCCTGAGGATGTGGGCATCATGACTGGCCCCACCGAAATTCGCACACACCTGCATAATCCTCATCCGTGCGTCGCAAACAAACTGCACGTTCAGACTATGAAATTGTTTGTGATTTTGGTAGGGGATCTATTCTGCTGGAGCACGCAGCGCAATGTGGGTGCAATCTATTGCTCTTAAAACATTGGGCATTTGAGCTATTGCATAGAATTCACTCTTGAGTCTCCTCCAATTGTCCTCATTTTGAGGGAATCCTATGTAAAGCTTACAATCTCGTACCATGGCATCCAGAAACCTTTAAAAAACTACAGAGAAGGTACCCTGAGACAACCCATGCAGTACCCCTCTGAGGATTGAAAGCTTTTGGAGGCCAGGACATGTATGCAGCATAGCATCTTGGTCATGCCAGGGATTGCAGTGAGTCATACATTTTGTTTAGCTAGTGCACAAGCTAAACGCACCATACCGCACAACACAAGAAGGTTTTTTTATAACTTGTAGGCAGCACTATGGAAAGTGTGGTACCGCAACATTTTTTGCGTTATTCACGCACAACTTGTAATCTCGCTTTTAGATTTTATTAAATCTGGTTAACTTTTCAGTCCTCTTGAATTTGTGCTGCTGAAACCAAAACAATTCAGATTATCCTAATTTTGGTTGCAATAATACAATATAAAGGGACTGCACATAAATTAATTACCAAGATTCCCTCAACAGAAATTATTAAATATAAGCAAGACAAACTGTTAGGGAAGAAAAGTCAAAAAAGAAATATGTAGTTGATCTAAGTTGCAAAAATTACAAAAAAAGTTTGCCTTTCCCTAATTACATTTGATTAAAGTTTATATGTGCAGTAGTAATTGATTTACATATTTATCATTCAACATTGGAGTTTCAGAATTTTATGAAATCAGCTGAATTGAGTCTAACAATGGGTCCAAATGGGTCGGACCCAGGCAGCACTTCACACAGGGGCAGCACTTCAGTGACTGAGCCAGTCACTGTCAGACCCAGACCACTCCTGTCCTCTGTCTATGTGGGGGGAAGTTGCAGGCTCCCAGCAGCATAACCTCATCATGCACAAAACTAACCCCCGATGATCCACTTACAGTTTTTGAAGTTCCACTTAAAGGATCCATCCAGCCGGCAAAAAGTCTTCATCCATGCGGCCTCTTCTATCTTCATCCATCTGGCACAGAGCGGGTCCATCCTGAAGACATCCGGTGAGGAGCTCCTCTTCAATACGGTCTCCACCGTAAACTGGATCTTGAATGCAAGTGACGTCATCCAAGATGGCGTCCCTTACATTCCTATTAGCTGAAAGTTTCCAATCAGCCAATAGGATTAGAGCCGCTAAAATCCTATTGGCTGTTCCAATCAGCCAATAGGATTTGAGCAGCGCTCATCCTTTTGGTTGATTGGAACAGACAATAGGATTTTAGTGGCTCTAATCCTATTGGCTGATTGAAACCTTTCAGCCAATAGGAATTCAAGGGACGCCATCTTGGATGACGTCACTTGTATTCAAGATCCAGTTTACAGCGGAGACCGTATGTCTTCAGGATGGACCCACTCCGTGCCGGATGTCTTCAGAATGGACCCGCTCCGTGCCGGATGGATGACGATAGAAGATGCCTCATGGATGAAGACTTCGCCAGCTGGATGAAGATAGAAGAGGCCGTCTGGATGAAGACTTCTTGCCACCCAGATGAAGACTTCTTGCTGGCTGGCTGGATTTTTCAAGCGGAACTTCAAAGACTGTAAGTGGATCGTCAGGGGGTTAGTGTTAGGTTTATTTAAGGGTTTTTTGGGTGGGTTTTATTTTTAGAGTAGGGTCTGGGCAGGTAAAAGAGCTAAATGCCCTTTAAGGGCAATGCCCATACAAATGCCCTTTTCAGGGCAATGGGGAGCATAGGTTTTTTAGATTGGGTGGTGGGTTTTACTGGGGGGTGTTTGTATTTTTTTGTACAGGTAAAAGAGCTGATTTCTTTGGGGCAATGCCCCGCAAAAGGCCCTTTTAAGGGCAATTGGTAGTTTATTGTAGGCTAGGGTTTTTATTTGGGGGGGGGGGCTTTTTTATTTTGATATGGCTATTAGATTAGGTGTAATTCTTTTTTATTTTTGATACTGTGTTTTTTTTTTGTAACTTAGTAATTTTTAATTGTAAATTTAAATAATTTGAGTAGGGTTAGGGTTTTTTAATATGTAATATAGTTAATTTAATTGGTAGTTTAATGTAATTTTAGTATACTAGTTAGGATAGGTTAATTAATATTTTAATATAGTTTAATTTAATTCTACAGGTAAGTTTGAATTTATTATAAGATAGGGATGATGTAATTTTAATGTAAAGTTAGCGGGTTGTTAGGATTAGGGGTTAATAGCTTAATTTAGTTTATGGCGATGTGGGGGGCTGGTGGTTTAGGGGTTAATAGGCTTAGTTAGTAGTAGTGATGTGGGAGGTCAGGGGTTTAGGGGTTAATATTTTTATTTAGTTGCGGTGGGGTCCAGGAGCGGCGGAATAGGGGTTAATACTTTTATTTAGTTGCGGCGGGGTCCGGGAGTGGCGGAATAGGGGTTAATACATTATTTAGGTTGTGGCGGGGTCCGGGAGCGGCGGGATAGGGGTTAAACATTTTAGTATAGTGGCAGCGTTTAGTGACAGGGTATAAATAAAGTTGGTAAAAAGGCGAATAGACGCAAGATTGATGACTGTTAGTTAACAACAGTCCGATGCTCATCGCCCCGTACTTGGTGCGTGGCTTTTTGCCGGGTTTTTTATAAATATGGAGATCGTATTCAGGTCTGCAGCCGCGATGTTAGGCGATGTTAGGCAAGCGTATTGTAGCCTTTCGAATGCAACAAAGTTGATGGCTTGATGGATATCCCCCTTTGTGTTATTTCTTGCTGGTGAATTTTTGAGTCGGAAGGTCAATCAAACTGCAGAATCAAGAATCTCTTAAAAAGAGAGCAGAGAAATAAAGATTTACACCAGCTTCTTTCATAACCCATAACCCAGAGGGGAATGAAATGAGGTGGTTGGAGAGAGAATATTTTATTTCTAAATTAAAATTCACGTAAACAATCAACCATACATAACTGGGGGCCAGAACTGGAATATGGATAAACTATAAAAGAAGAGTTTTTGTTCTATGTAACAATCGAACAATTACTCCATTAGGAGAGAAAGACTTGGAGTTAAAGACTATGAGCCCCATATATTAACAAAAGGCCGGACAAGGTTCGCTCCCTGGAACCAGTCTGGCATTGTGGCGAGCTGCTGCCTGCATTTAACATTGCACAAGTGGCTACTTGTGCAATACTGCCACAAGCAGAGATTATCAATTATCCTAATCGGATCTGAATGATTTTACTCTGCTACACTTGAGGTGGCTGAGAGGCTAAGTAGTTGCACTCTTAAGTCCTCAGCTACTTAAAGGGACAGTCTATTCAAAATTAAACTTTCATGATTCAGATAGGGTATGCAATTTTAAACAACTTTCCCGTTCATTTTTATTATCACATTTTCTTTGTTCTCTTGGCATTCTTAGTTGAAAGCTAAACCTAGGTAGGCTCATATCATAATTTCTAAGTCCTTGAAGGCCACCTCTAATCTCAAAGCATTTGACTGTTTTTTCACAGCTAGAGGGTGTTATTTCATGTGTGCCATATAGATAACATTGTGCTCAAGCCTGTGGAGTTACTTATAAAAGGGGACCGATTAGTTAAAATGCAAGTCTGTCAAAAGAACTGAAATATGGAAGCAGTCTGCAGAGGCTTAAATACAAGTTAATCACAGAGGTAAAAAGTATATTTATATAACTGTGTTGGTTATGCAAAACTGGGGAATGGGTAATAAAGGGATTATCTATTCGTTTTAAACAATAAAAATTCTGGAGTAGATTGTCCCTTTAACTAAATAACTAGTATTGCACTCAAGCGAGCCTGAAACACTGAGCGGCCTATTTATCAAAGTGTCAACTGAAAATATGCTGGAATTCCGCTTTGTAATTGTCACGAGATCAGCCGTAGTTATCAAAGCGTCAAGATTGGCAAATGTTGAAATTTGTAATGTAACATACGATTCCGACACACATCGATGCGAGTTGAAAATCCGTGGAATTCAAGCAGAATCGTGTTCATTCGCCCTTCTATTCTACACTATTTGAAGCTCTCACAAAGTTATCAAAATTTCTACAGTTACGCTCGCGTCTTTTCCGACTCAGCGTGCCTGGTTTCAATCCGCCACTCTTCAGGTCGTGAATGCAATAGAATTCAATGGGAGTCTGAAAACACAGAAAGATTATTTTTGATGCTGCAAGAGAATGAAGTATATTACATAGTTAAAGTAAATTAGAAACTTTATTAAAATTGTATACCCTTTCTAAATCAAACAATACTATTGCTCCACATTTGGTGCACTAGTAGATATACGGATAAAAATTAAAAATACATTACTACTGATGGATTATGCTAAAACTTTGTCTCTCATTACAAAGCAAGGGGACAATATTATTTCTACATATTTGGTGCAAAGTTTTGCCCCAAACTTGTCACACTAATAGCTATAGAGATAAAAATTAAATAAATACACAACATAATATAGCTAACTTCCTTTTTATTTTTTTGAAAAATCTATGTGCACCATGTGATATAAGTCCCACTCTCCACTTTGCGCCATATTTGACGCAACACTTTTCGCACCAATTATGACACAATCTCCTAAATAACCCACACACTAGTGAATTTTTCCACCACTTTTGATTGGAATATGCATAATCACATGATTTATGACATCAGCCAATCTGATTCAAATAAACATTATAAACTATCACTAACTAATCAAATTGCTCGATACTTCTGTCATTGATCACTCATCAGAACTTGTAAGTGCCATTTGTTACATTGTGTTACATTGTGTATTATATGTATGTATATGTGAAATTAGTATTAAAGATAAACATTGATGCTGACATTAGGAAACACAGTGTAATATTTTAGACAAGGATTTTAAAATTCAAATTGATGTTTGATTCAATAGAATCTTAAGCCGATAGCTTAAAGGGATAGCCCACCTAACTTTAAACTGTCATGAATCAGATACAGCAGAAATTAAAATCACCTCTTTACTGGCATGCTATTTTCAGTGTATTTCTTCCTTCTCTTGAATTTTTTTTTTCAGTAAAAAATTTGTCATTTTATATGCCAGGCCATTTTATAACACCTGTGAAGGGGTGTTTTTTAAAAATAGATTGCAATCAGGAGGTGTTAGACAGGTGTAGAGAGAAACCTGGCCCAGCTTTTAAAGGGACAGGAACCCCAAAATATTCTTTCATGATTTTGATAGAACATACAATTTTAAACAACTTTACTTTAAAATTTACTTCTATTATCAAATTTGCTTCATTCGCTTGTTATCCTTTGCTGAAGGAACAGTATTGCACTACTGGCAGCTAGCTGAACACATCTATTTAGCCAATCACAAGAGACAAATGTGTGCAGGCAACAATTAGCAGCTAGCTCCCATTAGTGCAACTTAAATTTTTACTTTCCTATCCCTTTAAAATATCCATAGATTGCAAATAAATACATATGATACTCTGATTACATGTTATATTTGCAATTATTCCTGCTCAGACTAATAATAAATTTACAATATATACATATAGTGGTATAAATAAACACAGAGATATGACAGACAACATTGTTTAGAACAATAGAAAAGGAACTTTGGGACATGTAAATATGTTTGCAAAGGATTTCTGACATAACACACACACACACACATATATATATATATATATATTCCAATGGATTGTCCCCACTTGTAGCGCAAAAAATCTCTCTCCAAAGAAAAGTAAAACTTCCTTTATTGTAGTAACAAAAGTAAAAACATGACAGCCTACACACGACTGTAATAAAGCACTTAATGTAAAAACACAGTGTCAGTGATCTGAACCACATGCAGACATGTTTCGTGCAGTTGCGCACTTGATCACTGCTTGAAAGCAATCCTGATCACACCTGCTTTATAGCACTTTTCTTAAAGAGACATTTGTAAATGTTAGACACTGTGTGCTTGAACTCTCTCTTTACTGCCTATCCTTTGTTGAAGAACATGTTTCAAAAAGTTATTTAATACATTTGCAGAAAATGTTTTCTCTTCTACATGTATATTAATAATAATATGATGTTAACTTTTATATATTAAGAATTTTTTCTCTTCTACATGTATATTAATAATATGATGTTAACTTTTATACATTAAAAATTACCTTATGTCTTTGCCTCATTTCTCATAAGTATATCTTATACCACTAGATAAAATTGCAGTCTTTCAACTGTAGTACTTTGATGTATAAAAGTTAACATCATATTATTAATATACATGTAGAAGAGAAAAAATTCTTAATATATAAAAGTTAACATCATATTATTATTAATATACATGTAGAAGAGAAAAAAATTTCTGCAAATGTATTAAATAACTTTTTGAAACATGTTCTTCAACAAAGGATAGGCAGTAAAGAGAGAGTTCAAGCACACAGTGTCTAACATTTACAAATGTCTCTTTAAGAAAAGTGCTATAAAGCAGGTGTGATCAGGATTGCTTTCAAGCAGTGATCAAGTGCGCAACTGCACGAAACATGTCTGCATGTGGTTCAGATCACTGACACTGTGTTTTTACATTAAGTGCTTTATTACAGTCGTGTGTAGGCTGTCATGTTTTTACTTTTGTTACTACAATAAAGGAAGTTTTACTTTTCTTTGGAGAGAGATTTTTTGCGCTACAAGTGGGGACAATCCATTGGAATATATTCTATTTACTCAGACGCTGACTACAGACCGGCTCAGTCTCCACAGCTGCAGATCTCCATACACCCTGAGCCAATTGCTCCCCAGCGTGTTACCGGACAGTGAGTGGTATACAAGTACCTTTTGAAATTATATTGCTAAAGTCTATGTGTGCGCTACTTACTTACAAAGTGTTCTTTTGCATACTATGGGGTCGATCCGATATAAATCGTCGCCCGCAAAAGCCGGCGACGCCAATATTTGCGCGGATTTGGTATCACATATACGGCGTAACCTAGAAGTTACGCCCGTATATTTCTGCCGTCGCCCGCAGTTTTTTGGGCCATAGGCAGGTATACCAAACCCGCGCAGTTTGGTATCCAATATGCAGCGTAAGGACTTACGTGGCGAAAATGGAGAAAACTTACTCCATTTTCACCTCGCCACAAAAAGCAGCCGTAAGAAGCCTTACGCTGACTATTGGAGCCCCGTAACTCCCTAAACTAACTAGAAAATAAACCTAACACCTAACGCATGCGCAATGTCTATCTCCCTGTCAACCGCGATCTGCTAAAATAAACCTAACACCTAACGCATGCGCAATGTCTATCTCCCTGTCAACCGCGATCTGCTAAAATAAACCTAACACCTAACGCATGCGCAATATCTATCTCCCTGTCAACCGCGATCCCCCCCCCCCGAAATCCCTAATAAAGTTATTACCCCCTAAACCGCCGCTCCCGGACCCCGCCGCCATCTACATAAACTAACCCCCTACTGTGAGCCTCTAAAACCGCCGCCATCTACCTTATCTATCCCCTAATTAGAACCCCTTACACCGCCGCCACCTATATAAAAATTATTAACCCCTAATGTAAGCCCCTTACACCGCCGCCATCTCTATTAAAATGATTAACACCTAATTTAATCTACCTACCCCGCCGCCAGCTATATTATCTATATTAACCCTAAGTATATTATAGTTAATATAGGTATTACATTATATATATTAACTATATTAACCCTAATTATATTAGGGTTAATATAGTTAATATAGTTACTATAGTATTTATATTAACTATATTAACTCTATCTAACCCTAACACCCCTAACTAAATTTATATTAAATTAATCTAATTCATTTATAAACTAAATTATTCCTATTTAAATCTAAATACTTACCTATAAAACAAACCCTAAGATAGCTACAATATAATTAATAATTACATTGTAGCTATGTTAGGGTTAATATTTATTTTACAGGTAAATTGTTAATTATTTTAACTAGGTATAATAGATATTAAATAGTTATTAACTATTTAATATCTACCTAGTTAAAATAATTACCCAATTACCTGTAAAATAAATCCTAACCTAAGTTACAAATACACCTACACTATCAATAAATTTAATAAACTACAAACATCTATCTAAAAATACAATTAAATTAACTAAACTAAATTACCAAAAAAAACAAACACTAAATTACAAAAAATAAAAAAAAGATTACAAGATATTTAAGCTAATTACACCTATTCTAAGCCCCCTAATAAAATAATAAACCCCCAAAATAAAAAAAATTCCCTGCCCTATTCTAAATTCAACAAATTTCAAAGCTCTTTACCTTACCAGCCCTTAAAAGGGCCTTTTGTGGGGCATGCCCCAAAGAATTCAGCTCTTTTGCATACAACAAATACAATACCCCCCCCCATTACAACCCACCACCCACATACCCCTATTCTAAACCCACCCAAACCCCCCTTAAAAAAGCCTAACACTACCCCCCTGAAGATCTCCCTACCTTGTCTTCACCACACCGGGCCGAACTCCTGATCCGATCCGGGCGATGTCTTCCTCCAAGCGGCAAAGAAGAATTCTTCCTCCGGCGATGTCATCCTCCAAGCGGCAAAGAAGAATTCTTCCTCCGGCGACGTCTTCCTCCAAGCGGCAGCAAAGTCTTCATTCTTCCGGCGGCATCTTCAATCTTCTTTCTTCGCTCCGCCGCCGCGGAGCATCCATCCCGGCCGACTGCTGAACTTGGAATGAGGTACCTTTAAATGACGTCATCCAAGATGGCGTCCGCCGAATTCCGATTGGCTGATAGGATTCTATCAGCCAATCGGAATTAAGTTAAAAAAATCTGATTGGCTGATTGAATCAGCCAATCAGATTCAAGTTCAATCCGATTGGCTGATCCAATCAGCCAATCAGATTGAGCTCGCATTCTATTGGCTGATCGGAACAGCCAATAGAATGCGAGCTCAATCTGATTGGCTGATTGGATCAGCCAATCGGATTGAACTTGAATCTGATTGGCTGATTCAATCAGCCAATCAGATTTTTTTAACTTAATTCCGATTGGCTGATAGAATCCTATCAGCCAATCGGAATTCGGCGGACGCCATCTTGGATGACGTCATTTAAAGGTACCTCATTCCAAGTTCAGCAGTCGGCCGGGATGGATGCTCCGCGGCGGCGGAGCGAAGAAAGAAGATTGAAGATGCCGCCGGAAGAATGAAGACTTTGCTGCCGCTTGGAGGAAGACGTCGCCGGAGGAAGAATTCTTCTTTGCCGCTTGGAGGAAGACATCGCCCGGATCGGATCAGGAGTTCGGCCCGGTGTGGTGAAGACAAGGTAGGGAGATCTTCAGGGGGGTAGTGTTAGGCTTTTTTAAGGGGGGTTTGGGTGGGTTTAGAATAGGGGTATGTGGGTGGTGGGTTGTAATGGGGGGGGGGGGGATTGTATTTGTTGAATGCAAAAGAGCTGAATTCTTTGGGGCATGCCCCACAAAAGGCCCTTTTAAGGGCTGGTAAGGTAAAGAGCTTTGAAATTTGTTGAATTTAGAATAGGGCAGGGAATTTTTTTTATTTTGGGGGTTTATTATTTTATTAGGGGGCTTAGAATAGGTGTAATTAGCTTAAATATCTTGTAATCTTTTTTTTATTTTTTGTAATTTAGTGTTTGTTTTTTTTGGTAATTTAGTTTAGTTAATTTAATTGTATTTTTAGATAGATGTTTGTAGTTTATTAAATTTATTGATAGTGTAGGTGTATTTGTAACTTAGGTTAGGATTTATTTTACAGGTAATTGGGTAATTATTTTAACTAGGTAGATATTAAATAGTTAATAACTATTTAATATCTATTATACCTAGTTAAAATAATTAACAATTTACCTGTAAAATAAATATTAACCCTAACATAGCTACAATGTAATTATTAATTATATTGTAGCTATCTTAGGGTTTATTTTATAGGTAAGTATTTAGATTTAAATAGGAATATTTTAGTTTATAAATGAATTAGATTAATTTAATATAAATTTAGTTAGGGTTAGATAGAGTTAATATAGTTAATATAAATACTATAGTAACTATATTAACCCTAATATAATTAGGGTTAATATAGTTAATATATATAATGTAATACCTATATTAACTATAATATACTTAGGGTTAATATAGATAATATAGCTGGCGGCGGGGTAGGTAGATTAAATTAGGGGTTAATCATTTTAATAGAGATGGCGGCGGTGTAAGGGGCTTACATTAGGGGTTAATAATTTTAATATAGATGGCGGCGGTGTTAGGGGCTCACTTTAGGGGGTTATAGATATAATATAGCTGGCGGCGGGGTACGGGAGCGGCGTTTTAGGGGTTAATAATTTTATTAGGTTGCGGCGGGGTAAAGGAGCGGCGGTTTAGGGGTTAATAGCTTTTTTATTGTTAGGCTAGTGAGGGGGGATAGCGGATAGAGGGTTAGACAGTGCGGGCTATGTTAGGGAGGCGTGTTAGACAGTGCGGGCTATGTTAGGGAGGCGTGTTAGACAGTGCGGGTGTTTTAGACTTTAGTCAGGTTTTATAGGCGCCGGCAGTTTCTAACGTGGCGCAAGTCACTGGCGACGCCAGAAATTTGTACTTACGCAGATTTCTGGACATCGCTGGTTTGTGAGACTTACGGCACGTTAGCATCTGACGGCGACCTATATGGGATAGCTCGAGTTGCGAGCTGAAACTGCTGGCGACGCCGGTTCCCTCGCTTGCGCCGCAAACTGCGATCGATATCGGATCGCGCCCTATGTCTGTTGATTTAAGTCTGAGCAGCCACATAAGATCATATGTATTCCTTTCCACTTAAGCACAAAGCTACAAACAGGTGCAATCTGTGGTTAATTAACAGCAACAGTAACAAAGTTGTTTGCACTAGGAAAGCATTATCCAATATACCTGACTTACAAATGAAACTGTGATACACGGTCTAAAGGGGAGATATAAAAAGGATCAAAAAAGAAAAAGAGATTAGATTTGTACCTAAATATACACTAAGGTGATTGGATTTATCACATACTCTGATCTCTAAATAAACAAAAGTAACAGCCTTTACACACAATAAAGCACTAATTTACACACAAATCATTTGTGTAAGTACTCTATTCTGCCTAAAAATCCTTGAACAAATATGGATAATTCAAGTGAACCAAGTTATGTGTTGGGAGACTTTCAGGATGAAGTATCTGAAACCTACAATCAAATAATACATACTATAGACAGTCTTTTCTTTGAAATGGATTCCTTAAGAAAAAAGGATATTAAATTGGATCTAGATCTCAAATCTTTTTCTATTTACAAGCATGAACACAGAATACCAAGAGGTCTTCGTATAAGAAAATTTCCATCCTTTGTGATTATGGATACAGAATTTATCTCCAAATGGAACAGCATTCTAGATGCATGCTCATTTGCATTAATTGATTTGCTCATGGAGCACAAAAGAAAACAAAAAGCAGAGCTGTTACAGGAGATGAAAGAGGTTCAAAACAAACTTAGAGATTTTCAACATCACAAAGACTTTAAGGAATATGACAAAAAATTTGAAACAACCATGAATACTTTCAGACAAGAAATATGGCAATTTAAGTCAAGAAAAATAACAAGAGACAAAAAAGATTACGATCAGAAACAAGTTTACAGATGGACACAGGAAGAATATCCTAGGAGATTTCAGAGAAGGCAACAGAGAAGAATACATAAAGGAGGAAAAACTGTGACATTCTCAGACACAGAATACGAATTTGACTCATCTGATAATGATTTGCAGACTGAGGAAGAAACACCAGCAGTATTTCAAGAACTGGAGGTACAAGCTACAACATCAGGATCTCATAAGGAGTCAAAAAACGAGGACCCCCAGACTTTCCCAAGAAAAACAAAAAAACCCATAGAGGAAGTAGGGGAAAGGGCAGCAAGCGGAAACAGATACAACAAACAACATCAGAGGAAAGGACAACAGAAGAAATACATCACGAGATCACAGGGACAGAACAAAAAGAAATAAATGCAGATCTGAGTGTCTGTAATCTGTCTGATGTTACCCTGAACTCCATAGAGATTAATCTTTTGTCCAAAGGTCTCAACTTTGTGCCATCAGCTCAGTTTAATTTGTTTGAAACAGTATTAGACGTTAACAAGTTTGTACGCAAACTTACTTTGAAAAAACATTTTTTTTCAGAAAGTGAGCATATGACACAAGTTGAGACTAAAAATGATATTAATGAGAGTGTCACGTCAGCCATTACTGATGTCTTGTTATTTCCTGACTTATGTGCTATTAAAGATTTGCAAGAACTAGCTGAGGATAGCAATAGAGAATCTATAGATAAGATAATGGAAGAAGATATCAAATTTGGTCACTTAAAGGACCAGTCAACACAGTAGATTTGCATGATCAACAAATGCAAGATAACAAGACAATGGAATAGCACTTACTCTGAACTTCAAATGAGTAGTAGATTTTTTTTCTGACAATTTTAAAAGTTACGTCTTCTTCCACTCCCCCTGTACCATGTGACAGCCATCAGCCAATCACAAATGCATACACGTACCATGTGACAGCAATCAGCCATTCACAAATGCATACACACTTATTCTTGAACATGCTCAGTAGGAGCAGGTGACTCAAAAAGTTTAAATATAAAAAAACTGTGCACATTTAGTTAATGGAAGTAAATTGGAAAGTTGTTTAAAATGGCATGCTCTATCTGAATAATGAAAGTTTAATTTTGATTGAGTGTCCCTTTAAAGAAAAAGAGCACCTTTTATCCAGTACACACCAGACCTAAGGTGTTAGATATTTTCCAGAAAACAGTGGAAAGTAAGTTAAGAATACTACATGAAAAGAATCTAAAAAGTAAAAAAAGAAGGTACTCTAATTTAACAAATAAAGAAAAAGCAGCTTTATTAACTCTTCAAGAAAATAAAGATATAATGATCCGCCCTTCTGATAAAGGAGGAAATGTAGTCATTTTAAATACTGTAGACTACATTAAAGAAGCCAAAAGGCAACTGTCTGATCAAGAAGTGTATATCAAACTAGATGGTAATCCCACGAGAGAGTTTAGAAAAGAGCTAATTAAAATCACTAAGATAGCTAAACTAAACAATATTATAACTCCTACATTAGAAGAAGTCCTAACTCCAACTAATTCAGTAATTCCAATATTTCATTATTTTCCCAAGTTACATAAAGATTTAGTCTGTCCACCAGGACGACCTATAATTGCAGGTATTAACTCATTAAATGAGCCGTTATCAGATCTGGTGGACACTTTCTTACAACCACTTGTTAAAGATTTACTAAGTTACATACAGGATAGCACATCATTGCTTAATAAGTTACAGAATATCAAATGGAAAGAAAATTACAGATTTCTAGTAGTGGATGTATCATCCTTGTATACTTGTATAGATCACAACTTAGGCATGACAGCTATAGAATTTTTCTTGAACCAGTGTACTGACTATGAATCAGCAACAAAAATGTTTATACTTAATGCAATTGAATATCTTTTAACGCATAATTTCTTTATGTTTGGATCAGATTTCTTTCTCCAAAGGCGTGGAACGGCGATGGGGGCCAAGTTTGCCCCATCATACGCCAACCTATTTATGGGTTGGTGGGAGCTGTTCCACGTCTTTGGTGAGAGAAATCCCCATAGAGAGAGAATCATACATTTTTTCAGATATATAGACGATTTACTTTTCATTTTTGAAGGAGACACAGATCAAGTAAAAGATTTCTGTGCTTATTTAAATAATAACAAATGTGGGTTGAAATTCACAGGAGAAGAAAGTACGGAGTCAATAGACTTTCTAGATCTTACATTAAAAGCAGATGTAGAACATGAAAAAATAGTCTCTATACTTTACAGAAAGCCAACAGCAGGCAATACTACACTTTTATACAAATCATGTCACCCGAGACATGTGCTACAAGGAATACCAAAGGGTGAATTCATTAGGGCCAAAAGAAATTGCTCTAATGAGGAAGATTATAATAAACAGTGTAAAATTATTGAAGAAAGACTAAAACAGAGAGGATATAATGAAGGCACTTTAATTAAAGCAAAAGAAAGTGTTCAGCAAAAAACTAGGGAGGATTTACTAAAATATAAAAGGAAAGATGCAAAAAAAAGGGACACTGAGAAACCCAGGTTTATAACTACCTATAGTACTGATTTTAAAAACATCAGCAAAATCATTAAAGATACTGTACCTGTGTTATATTCAGATCCAGTACTAAAAATTATAATGGAAGAGGGTGTAGATATTATACCCAAAAGAGGAAAAACACTTTCAAACTACCTCTCTCCATCTAATCTTCCAATAAAACACAATAAATGCTGGCTAAAAGAGAGAAAGGGATTCTTTAGATGCAGGAGAAATATATGTAAAACTTGTAACCATGTCATTGAGGGCGATACTTTTTCTTCATCTGCTACCCAGCAAGACTATAAAATTAAGTATTACATAAATTGTTCAACTACACATGTAGTATATTTACTTACGTGTGATCTCTGTAAAATTAACTATGTAGGTAAAACCAAGCGTAGCATTAAAGATAGGTTTCTTCAGCACCTCAGATCAATAGAGGATGATGACACCGACACACCAGTGTCGAGACATTTTAAAAGTCAACATAATTCAGATGTGTCTTTATTAAAAATTCAAGGTATAGATCATGTTCCTCTATGGAAACGAGGAGGAGACAGAGAAGATAAACTTAACAAACGTGAAGTCTTCTGGATTTTCACATTAAAAACATGTAATCCATTAGGTCTCAATATGCGTAGAGACCTGGATCTTTTTGTGAATTAATATATACACAACAGCTTTTCTTTTAGATAAGGAAAAGGGGAGAAATAATATATGGCCATCATATAAGTCTTAAACAATAAATTATTTTTACATATATTGTAAACTCTAAACCTTACTCTAGAAATAAATTTAACATTTTTTGTATGACACATAGTGTCATATATAAATTACATCAAAGTACTACAGTTGAAAGACTGCAATTTTATCTAGTGGTATAAGATATACTTATGAGAAATGAGGCAAAGACATAAGGTAATTTTTAATGTATAAAAGTTAACATCATATTATTAATATACATGTAGAAGAGAAAAAATTCTTAATATATAAAAGTTAACATCATATTATTATTAATATACATGTAGAAGAGAAAAAATTTTCTGCAAATGTATTAAATAACTTTTTGAAACATGTTCTTCAACAAAGGATAGGCAGTAAAGAGAGAGTTCAAGCACACAGTGTCTAACATTTACAAATGTCTCTTTAAGAAAAGTGCTATAAAGCAGGTGTGATCAGGATTGCTTTCAAGCAGTGATCAAGTGCGCAACTGCACGAAACATGTCTGCATGTGGTTCAGATCACTGACACTGTGTTTTTACATTAAGTGCTTTATTACAGTCGTGTGTAGGCTGTCATGTTTTTACTTTTGTTACTACAATAAAGGAAGTTTTACTTTTCTTTGGAGAGAGATTTTTTGCGCTACAAGTGGGGACAATCCATTGGAATATATTCTATTTACTCAGACGCTGACTACAGACCGGCTCAGTCTCCACAGCTGCAGATCTCCATACACCCTGAGCCAATTGCTCCCCAGCGTGTTACCGGACAGTGAGTGGTATACAGGTACCTTTTGAAATTATATTGCTAAAGTCTATGTGTGCGCTACTTACTTACAAAGTGTTCTTTTATATATATATGTGTGTGTGTGTATATGCATTCTAAAATATGTATGTCCAATATTAAAACGAATGCTAATAATTCACTCTCCACTTTGCACCAAATATGTCGCTATTTGCTATATTCGCAATTAGTCCTGCTCAGAAAAAGAATACATTTACACTACATACAATAATGTGCTAAAGAGAAATGTGCTTGTTTGTGGACAGTAATGAAATGATATAAATAAAGTTGGGAAAACCATGAATAGTCGCGACATCGATGACTGTTAGTTAACACCAGTCCGATGCTCTTCGCACCGTACTTGACGCGCGTGTTTTTGACGGCTTTTTTGATAAATAAGGAGATTGCATTCAGATCCGCGGCCGCGATGTTTGGAGATGTTTGGCGAGCGTATTGATGCCCGCGAATGCAACATAGTTGACGCTTTGATAAATATCCCCCTGAGGCTCAGAAGCTGTATCCAGAGCTTAATAAAAGGGGTTTTATAGCTCTGACATCAGAGACACCATAAAGATAAAAGAAATAGAAATATAGCAAGTTTTGTGATGAGTTGTTTTTGAGACATTTTTTATTGTCTGGTGTTTTTAAAAAGTGATAGAACCAAATCTGAATCCCAGTAAGAAGAATAAAAAAGCTCAAGAAGGACACTTCAGTCTAACAGCAAACTAGTCTGCAAAGCTGAGGATGTTTACCAACTAGTAAATTATCATTAAAACAACATCCCCCAAACCATCTGAGAGCAAAAGATGAATGGGTCGGTCGGTAAAAAGGAGATGTCATGTATTATTTGATTTAAAGGTACTGAAAAGGGATCCAAGTCTTTTCCAGGTTAAAGGGACACTGAACCCAATATTTTTCTTTTGTGATTCAGATAGAGCATGCAATTTTAAGCAACTTTCTAATTTACTCCTATTATCAATTTTTCTTCGTTCTTTTGCTATCTTTATTTGAAAAAGAAGGCATCTAAGCTTTTTTTTTGGTTCAGTCACTGGACAGCACTTTTTTATTGGTGGATGAATTTATCAACCAATCAGCAAGAACAACACCGGTTGTTCACCAAAAATGGGCCGGCATCTATTTATTTCAAATAAAGATACCAAGAGAATGAAGAAAATTTGATAATATGAGTAAATTAGAAAGTTACTTAAAATTGCATGCTCTATCTGAATCACAAAAGAAAAAATTTGGGTTCAGTGTCCCTTTAAGCTGCAAAAGAAAGAGGACCAGTTGGGCGGTTCTAGGCTCTATAAAGAGTTTTCAAGTATTCTGATTAAAGGGACAGCCTACACCAGAAATGTTATTGTTTAATAAATCCCTTTATTACCCATTCCCAGTTTTGCATAACCAACACAGTTACAATAATACACTTTTTACCTCTTTTGAAAGATTTGCATTTGAGCCAATCAGTGCTGACTCCGAGGTAACTTCACGGGCGTGAACACAATGTTATCTATATGGCACACATGAATTAACGCCCTCTAGTCATGAAAAAATGTCAAAATCCATTCAGATAAGAGGTGGCCTTCAAGGGCTAAGATGGGCATATGAACCTACCTAGGTTAAGCTTTCAACTAATAATACCAAGAGAATAAAGCAAAATTGATGTTAAAAGTAAATTGGAAAGTTGTTTTAAATTACGTGCCCTATCTGAATCATGAAAGTTTATTTTTGACTTGACTGTCCCTTCAAAGGGACAGTCTACCTAAAAATTGTTATTATTTAAAAAGATAGATTAAGCCTTTACTACCCATTCCCCAGCTTTGCACAACCAACATTGCTATATTAATATACTTTAGAACATTTAAACCTCTAAATTCCTGCCTGTATCAAAGGCTCTATTGACAGCCTCTTAATCACATGCTTTTGTATTTGCTTTTCACAACAGGAGACTGATAGTTCATGGAGGCCATATAGATAACAATGTGTTCACGCCCGGGAAGTTATTTAAGATTTAGCACAAAACAGTAGTAAATGCAACTCAATAGATTTTAAATAGTCACAGTCATGTGATCATGGAGCTGTCATAAGAGGCTTAGATACAAGGTAATCACAGAGGTAAAACATATATTAATATAACTGTGTTGGTTGTGCAAAACTGGGGAATTGTTAATAAAGGGATTATCTATATTTTAAAACAATAAAAATTATATTGTAGACTGTCCTTTTAACTGCTATGTGCATATTCTTCTAAAACAAAAAAAAAACCTCATTAGTCCCTTTTTGGTCTCTGTTTTACTTCTTACTTTAATAGGTCTCTGCTATTTTGGTTCATTTGTTTATTTCTTGTACTTTTAGCAGCAAAAAAAGCAAAATATGAGTATCTAGTGACATCTTAAAATGCCTCAGTGTGGTTGCTCTATTTCCAGCTGCAATTACTAGCAGACACCACATGGGGTCAGTATTCATAATGCAGTCTGTACTCTTCAGTAAGCTAAACATGCTATGCAGTGAAGTTGCATCAATTTACATTTAAACAATGCTGTTACTGCAGCAAGGACATTGAAATACAACTTTTTAGATTGGTCTACGTAGCGGCAGTATCCCTATTAGCTCAGCTCTGTAGCTTGCCAATTGAGGATCTCCTACACAACAACCATACCCAGAACCACTGCAGAAAACAACCAAATAGCACATGATTAGATAATGACTATTGCTCTCTCATTTCACTAACTCCCCATTCCCTCATTCTGATCACTATCTTTTCAGTGCCAAAACATTTTTGCTAGTAATATGTCAGCTAGTTATGCCATGGTTGGTATAGAAAGAGAGGGTATTTTGTAAATGGCTGAGGTTAGTAAGGAATCTGCAGATTTCTTCAACTAGACATTACAGACTATGCTTCTATCCCTCTGCCCCGAAATCTCTCCAAGCAAAACTACTTCTCAACACTCATATGATCTTTGTCCTCTAATCCTAAGCATTCTTTCTCCACGTTTAATACATTCCTGAGCACACCCACTTCTCCTATTAGAACCTCTCTCGGCACAATTTATTTTTAATTTACTTTGAGAATAGGATCGACTACATCCAACATGAAATAACCTCCAATGCAACAATATTTGCATACCCAGAAATTGTCTCTTTGCACCTGTTACAGAGGAGGAGGTTTCTGCTCTCCTTTCATCCTCTCATTTTACTTCATTACATTACCCTGATCTTATTCCCACACAGTTAGTACCATTCTACTGTCCCTTTACCTACTCTTACACCCACCCTCACATTAAAATTCTCCCTATAAACAGGCATATTTCCATCAATCTCTCTACTTCACCTTATCTCTAAACTTCTTGGGAGATATTTATCAAAGCGTCAATCTCGGTGCATTTGCCGGCGTCAATACGCTTGCCAGACATCATCGGACATCGCTGCCACGGATCCATATACAATGCCCTTATTTATAAAAAACCCTGTCAAAAACACACGTGCCAAGTACGGCGCAATGAGCATCGGACTGTAGTTAACTAACAGTCATCAATGTTGCGGTTATTCAGGTTTTTCCCAACTTTATTTATACCATTTCATTACTGTCCATGAACAAGCACATTTCTCTAAAGCTAATCTTTTATTTTTCATCTGTTAATGTCAAAGAAATAGCTACATTTATACCTAAACAAACAATATCTCATAGATTTTTATATGTATTTGTTATATGATACTTTCACATAAATTAATGTGTATTTGTATTTCTAGAAGTCATGATATGCTTTTGTCTCATGTTTTTTTTTATAAATGATTATTAATGCTAGAATTTGTACATATATCTTTGCACATACTTGTGTGTATGTATATATATATATATATATATATATATATATTGTATATATATTTGTGTGTTATGTCAGAAGTATTTTGCAAACATATTTACATGTCCCTAAATTCCTTTTTTTGTTCTAAACAATGTTGTCTTTCATATCTCTGTGTTTATTTATACCGCTATATGAATATAGTGTAAATGTATTATTATTACGAGCAGAAATAATTGCAAATATAACATGTAATCAGGGTATCATATGTATTTATTTGCAACCAATGGATATTTTAAGAGTTGGGCCAGTTTTCTCTCTGTACCTGTGTAATCCCTTCTGATTGCAATCTAGTTTTAAAAACCACCCCTACACAGGTGTTATAAAAAGGGGTGGCATATAACATGACATTTCTTACTGAAAAAGAAATTCAAGAGAAGGAAGAAATACACTGAAAATAGCATGACAGTAAAAAGGTGATTTTAATTTCTGCTGTATCTGATTCATGACAGTTTAATGTTAGGTGGGCTATGCCTTTGAGCTACCATCTTAAGATTCTATTGAATCAAACATCAATTTGAATTTTAAAATCATTGTCTAAAATATTACACTGTGTGTCCTAATGTCCGCATCAATCTTTATCTTTAATACTAATTTCACATATACATACTTTCAAAGTATAATACACAATGTAACAAATGGCACTTACAAGTTCTGATGAGTGATCAATGACACAAGTATCGAGCAATTTGATTCGTTCGTGATAGTTTAAAATGTATATTTGATTCAGATTGGCTGATGTCATAAATCATGTGATTATGCATATTCCAATCAAAAGTTGTTGAAAAATTCACTAGTGTGTGGGTTGTTTAGGAGTTTGCGTCAAAATTTGGTGCGAAGTGGAGAGTAGGATTTGAATTACATGGCTTAAACATGGTGCAAATAGATTTTTCCAAAAAAAATGAAAAAGGAAGTTAGCTATATTATGTTGTGTATTTATTTAATTTTTATCTCTATATCTATTAGTGCGACAAGTTTGGGGCAAAACTATTCCAAAAATTTGGAGAAATAATATTGTCCCCTTGCTTTGTAATGAGAGACAAAGTTGTAACATAATCCATAAGTAGTAATGTATTTTTCATTTTTATTCCTATATCTACTAGTGCACCAAATGTGGAGCAATAATATTGATTTAGAAGGGGTATACAATTTTAACCCCTTAATGACAACTGACGTACCAGGTACGTCATGCAAAAACTAACAGTTAATGACAATGGACGTACCTGGTACGTCAGTTGTCTAACAGAGTGCTGGAAGCGATCACAAATGCTTCCAGCAGCTCTGAGGGTATTGCAGTGATGCCTCGATATGGAGGCATCCTGCAATACCACTTTACAAGCCTCCGATGCAGAGAGAGCCACTCTGTGGCCCTCTCTGCACCGGTAGCGATGTTGCCAGTGTCCGCCGGGTGTGAGGGTGCGTGTGCGCGTGCACGATGCGCGTGAGCGTGCACGAGGGGTGAGTGTGCATGTGAGCGTGCATGTGCGCGTGCACGTGCACCCATTAGCCACACTGACACCAATGAATGAGGGCAGAAATGGAAAAAAAAGGGATTTTTTTTTTTTAAATATAAAAGGATCTGGGAGGGGGAGGGGGTGGGGTATTATAAAATAAAAATACTTTTTGGGGGGTTTTTGGGGCCAAACTGGGTACTGGCAGACAGCTGCCAGTACCCAAGATGGCGGTAATTAGGAAGGGGAGAGGGTTAGAGAGCTGGAGGGGGGATCAGGGAGGTTGGGGCTAAGGCAGGGGTCCATCACAGATAAAATATTTTATTATTTTTATTTAAAAAACAAAACAAAACTCTTTTATTTAGTACTGGCAGACTTTCTGCCAGTACTTAAGATGGCGGGAACAATTGTGAGGTGGGGGAAGGAAGAGAGCTGTTTGGGAGGGATCAGGGGGTGGGATGTGTCAGGTGGGAGGCTGATCTCTAAAATTAACCCTGCAAGCTCCCTACAAGCTACCTAATTTAACCCCTTCACTGCTGGGCATAATTAACGTGTGGTGCGCAGTAGCATTTAGCGGCCTTCTAATTACCAAAAAGCAACGTCAAAGCCATATAAGGCTGCTATTTCTGAATAAAGGGGATCCCAGAGAAGCTTTTACAACAATTACTGCCATAATAGCACAAGCTGTTTGTAAATAATTTCAGTGAGAAACTTAAAATTGTGAAAAATGTAAAGTTTTTTTTTTATTTGCTCGCATTTGGCGGTGAAATGGTGGCATAAAATATACCAAAATGGGCCTAGATCAATACTTGGGGTTGTCTACTACACTACACTAAAGCTAAAATTAACCCTACAAGCTCCCTACAAGCTCCCTAATTAACCCCTTCACTCCTGGGCATAAAACACGTGTGGTGCGCAGCGGCATTTAGCGGCCTTCTAATTACCAAAAAGCAACCCCAAAGCCATATAAGTCTGCTATTTCTGAAAAAAAGGGGATCCCAGAGAAGCATTTACAACCATTTGTGCCATAATTGCAGAAGCTGTTTGTAAATAATTTCAGTGGGAAACCTAAAGTTTGTGACAAATTTTGTGAAAAAGTGAACTTTTTTTTTTCTATCGCATTTGGCGGTGAAATGGTGGCATGAAATATACCAAAATGGGCCTAGATCAATACTTTGGGTTGTCTTCTAAAAAAAAATATATACATTTCAAGGGATATTCAGGTATTCCTGACAGATATCAGGGTTCCAATGTAACTAGCGCTAATTTTGAAAAAAAGTGGTTTGGAAATAGCGAAGTGCTACTTGTATCTATTGCCCCAAAAAAAGCAAAGAACGTGTAAACATTGGGTATTTCTAATCTCAGGACAAAATTTAGAAACTATTTAGCATGGGTGTTTTTTGGTGATTGTAGATGTGTAACATATTTTGGGGGTCAAAGTTAGAAAAAGTGTGTTTTTTTCCATTTTTTCCTCATATTTTATTATTTTATTTTTTTAGTAAATTATAAGACATGATGAAAATAATGGTATCTTTAGTCCATTTAATGGCGAGAAAAACGGTATATAATATGTGTGGTTATAGTAAATGAGTAAGAGGGAAATTACAGCTAAACACAAAAACTGCAGAAATGTAAAAATAGCCATTGTCATTAAGGGTAAGAAAATTGAAAAATGGTCCGGTCATTAAGGGGTTAATTTAAGTTTCTAATTTACTTTTATTATGTAATATACTTAATTCTCTTGCAGCATCGAACATAAGCTTTCTGTGTTTTCAGGCTCCCATTGATTTCTATGGCATCCGCGGTGTCAAAAGGGTGGCGGATTGAAAACTAGGTACGCTGCGTCGGAATAGACGCGAGCATACCTGTTAAATGTTTGATAAATGGGGAAAAGTGTCAAATAGAGTCGAATGTGATTTCGAAAACATAATTTATGCTTACCTGATAAATTCCTTTCTCCTGTAGTGTAGTCAGTCCACGGGTCATCATTACTTATGGGATATTAACTCCTCCCCAACAGGAAGTGCAAGAGGATCACCCAAGCAGAGCTGCTATATAGCTCCTCCCCTCTACGTCACACCCAGTCATTCGACCGAGAACCAAACGAGAAAGGAGAAACTATAGGGTGCAGTGGTGACTGGAGTATAATTTAAAAATTTAGACCTGCCATAAAAAACAGGGCGGGCGGTGGACTGACTACACTACAGGAGAAAGGAATTTATCAGGTAAGCATAAATTATGTTTTCTCCTGTTAAGTGTAGTCAGTCCACGGGTCATCATTACTTATGGGATACCAATACCAAAGCTAAGTACACGGATGACGGGAGGGACAGGCAGGATCTCTATACGGAAGGAACCACTGCCTGAAGAACCTTTCTCCCAAAAACAGCCTCCGAAGAAGCAAAAGTGTCAAATTTGTAAAATTTGGAAAAAGTATGAAGAGAAGACCAAGTTGCAGCCTTGCAAATCTGTTCAACAGAGGCCTCATTCTTAAAGGCCTAAGTGGAAGCCACAGCTCTAGTAGAATGAGCTGTAATCCTTTCAGGAGGTTGCTGTCCAGCAGTCTCATAGGCTAAACGTATTATGCTACGAAGCCAAAAAGATAGAGAGGTAGCAGATGCTTTTTGACCTCTCCTCTGTCCAGAATAAACGACAAACAGGGAAGAAGTTTGGCGAAAATCTTTAGTTGCCTGTAAATAAAATTTCAGGGCACGGACTACATCTAGATTGTGCAGAAGTCGTTCCTTCTTTGAAGAAGGGTTAGGGCACAATGATGGAACAACAATCTCTTGATTGATATTCTTGTTAGTGACTACCTTAGGTAGGAACCCAGGTTTAGTACGCAGAACTACCTTATCTGAATGAAAAATCAGATAAGGAGAATCACAATGTAAGGCTGATAACTCAGAGACTCTACGAGCCGAGGAAATAGCCATTAAAAACAGAACTTTCCAAGATAATAGCCTGATATCAATGGAATGAAGGGGTTCAAACGGAACACCCTGTAAAACGTTAAGAACTAAGTTTAAGCTCCACGGTGGAGCTACAGTCTTAAACACAGGCTTAATTCTAGCCAAAGCCTGACAAAAAGCCTGAACGTCTGGAACTTCTGACAGACGCTTGTGTAAAAGGATGGACAGAGCTGAGATCTGTCCCTTTAAAGAACTTGCAGATAAACCCTTTTCTAAACCTTCTTGTAGAAAAGACAATATCCTAGGAATCCTAACCTTACTCCATGAGTAACTCTTGGATTCGCACCAGTGTAAGTATTTACGCCATATCTTATGGTAAATTTTCCTGGTAACAGGTTTCCTAGCCTGTATTAAGGTATCAATTACTGGCTCCGAAAATCCACGCTTTGATAAAATCAAGCGTTCAATTTCCATGCAGTCAGTTTCAGAGAAATTAGATTTTGATGTTTGAAAGGACCCTGAATTAGAAGGTCCTGTCTCAGAGGCAGAGACCAAGGTGGACAGGATGACATGTCCACTAGATCTGCATACCAGGTCCTGCGTGGCCACGCAGGCGCTATTAGAATCACCGATGCTTTCTCCTGTTTGATCCTGGCAATCAAACGAGGAAGCATCGGGAAGGGTGGAAACACATAAGCCATCCTGAAGGTCCAAGGTGCTGTCAAGGCATCTATCAGGACCGCTCCCGGGTCCCTGGACCTGGACCCGTAACGAGGAAGCTTGGCGTTCTGGCGAGACGCCATGAGATCCATATCTGGTTTGCCCCAACGTCGAAGTATTTGGGCAAAGACCTCCGAATGAAGTTCCCACTCCCCCGGATGAAAAGTCTGGCGACTTAGGAAATCCGCCTCCCAGTTCTCCACTCCTGGGATGTGGATCGCTGACAGGTGGCAAGAGTGAGACTCTGCCCAGCGAATTATCTTTGATACTTCCATCATCGCTAAGGGACTCCTTGTCCCTCCCTGATGGTTGATGTAAGCCACAGTCGTGATGTTGTCCGACTGAAACCTGATGAACCTCAGAGTTGCTAACTGAGGCCAAGCCAGAAGGGCATTGAGAACTGCTCTCAATTCCAGAATGTTTATTGGAAGGAGACTCTCCTCTTGAGTCCATGATCCCTGAGCCTTCAGGGAATTCCAGACAGCGCCCCAACCTAGTAGGCTGGCGTCTGTAGTTACAATTGTCCAGTCTGGCCTGCTGAAGGGCATCCCCCTGGACAGATGTGGCCGAGAAAGCCACCATAGAAGAGAATCTCTGGTCTCTTGATCCAGATTCAGCGTAGGGGACAAATCTGAGTAATCCCCATTCCACTGACTTAGCATGCACAATTGCAGCGGTCTGAGGTGCAGGCGTGCAAAAGGAACTATGTCCATTGCCGCTACCATTAAGCCGATTACCTCCATGCATTGAGCCACTGACGGGTGTTGAATGGAATGAAGGACACGGCAAGCATTTAGAAGCTTTGTTAACCTGTCCTCTGTCAGGTAAATTTTCATTTCTACAGAATCTATAAGAGTCCCCAAGAAGGGAACTCTTGTGAGTGGTAAGAGAGAACTTTTCTCCTCGTTCACTTTCCACCCATGCGACCTTAGAAATGCCAGTACTAACTCTGTATGAGACTTGGCAGTTTGAAAGCTTGACGCTTGTATCAGAATGTCGTCTAGGTACGGAGCTACCGAAATTCCTCGCGGTCTTAGTACCGCCAGAAGAGAGCCCAGAACCTTTGTAAAGATTCTTGGAGCCGTAGCCAACCCGAAGGGAAGAGCTACAAACTGGTAATGCCTGTCTAGGAAGGCAAACCTTAGATACCGGTAATGTTCTCTGTGAATCGGTATGTGAAGGTAAGCATCCTTTAAATCCACTGTGGTCATGTACTGACCTCTTTGGATCATGGGTAAGATTGTCCGAATAGTTTCCATCTTGAACGATGGAACTCTTAGGAATTTGTTTAGGATCTTTAAATCCAATATTGGTCTGAAGGTTCCCTCTTTTTTGGGAACCACAAACAGATTTGAGTAAAACCCTTGTCCGTGTTCCGACCGCGGAACTGGGTGGATCACTCCCATTAGTAAAAGGTCTTGTACACAGCGTAGAAACGCCTCTTTCTTTATCTGGTTTGTAAACTTAAAATTTGAAATGTCTGAATCCAGTTTATTTGGATCAGATCCGTCACCCGCAGAATGAAGCTCTCCGTCCTCATGCTCTGCAAATTGTGACGCAGTATCAGACATGGCCCTAGCATTATCAGCATACTCTGTTCTCATCCCAGAGTGATCTTGTTTACCCCTAAGTTCTGGCAATTTAGACAAAACTTCAGTCATAACATTAGCCATGTCTTGTAGAGTGATTTGTAATGGCCGCCCTGATGTACTTGGCGTTACAATATCACGCACCTCCTGAGCGGGAGATGCAGGTACTGACACGTGAGGCAAGTTAGTCGGCATAACTTCCCCCTCGTTGTCTGGTGAATGTTGCTTAACATGTACAGATTGACTTTTATTTAAAGTAGCATCAATGCAATTAGTACATAAATTTCTATTGGGCTCCACCTTGGCTTTTGAACATATTGCACAAAGAGATTCCTCTGTGTCAGACATGTTTAAACAAACTAGCAATTAGACTAGCAAGCTTGGAAATACTTTTCAACTAAATTTACAAGCAATATGTAAAAACGTTACTGTGCCTTTAAGAAGCACACAAAAACTGTCACAGTTGAATAACAATGAACCGGAATAGTTATAGAAACCAAATTTAGCAAAGGATTGCACTCATTAGCAATGGATGATTAACCCTTAATATCAGAAAAAAAACGGATAACAATTGAAAATATAAGCGTTTTTATCACAGTCAAAGCACAGTCTCACAGGTCTGCTGTGAGTGATTACCTCCCTCAAAACTAGTTTTGAAGACCCCTGAGCTCTGTAGAGACGTCCTGGATCATGCAGGGAGAAAAAGGCAGACTGTGACTGAATTTCTGATGCGTAGTAAAAGCGCCAAAATAGGTCCCTCCCACTCACACTACAACAGTGAGGGAAGCTCAGTAAACTGTTTTAATTTAAAACAAACGACAGCCATGTGGAAAATAACGCCCAAAACAATTTTTCACCAAGTACCTCAGATAATTAAACGATTTAACATGCCAGCAAACGTTTAAAATCTAATTTATGAAATGTCATTAAAAGCCTGCTGCTAGTCGCTCACACTGCAAGTTAGGCTAAAAGTTATATGCATACAGTATTTTCCGAGTGAAGTGCCATTCCCCAGAAATACTTAAGTGTAAACATACATACATATCAGCCTGATACCAGTTGCTACTACTGCATTTAAGGCTGTACTTACATTATATCGGTATTAGCAGTATTTTCTCAGTCAATTCCATTCCTTAGAAAATAATATACTGCAACATACCTCTTTGCAGGTGAACCTGCCCGCTGTCCCCTGATCTGAAGTTACCTTACTCCTCAGAATGGCCGAGAACAGCAAATGGATCTTAGTTACGTCCGCTAAGATCATACACAAAAACTCAGGTAGATTCTTCTTCAAATTCTGCCTGAGAAGAAAACAACACACTCCGGTGCCGTTTAAAATAACAAACTTTTGATTGAAGATATAAAAAACTAAGTTTAATCACCACAGTCCTCTCACACATCCTATCTATTAGTTGGGTGCAAGAGAATGACTGGGTGTGACGTAGAGGGGAGGAGCTATATAGCAGCTCTGCTTGGGTGATCCTCTTGCACTTCCTGTTGGGGAGGAGTTAATATCCCATAAGTAATGATGACCCGTGGACTGACTACACTTAACAGGAGAAACATCTGTAATGACGCAAGCCTCGATCTACGTCGGATTGAGATCGCGGGAGCGTATATTACGTCACAATTTTTAACATTTGACAATATTAACGCTTTGATAACTACGGCGGATCAATCTCGCGACAAATACAACGCGGGATTCAAGCGTATTTTCAGTTGAAGCTTTGATAAATATCCCCCCTTGAGTTGATTGCATATAGATGTTTACCACACTTTCTTCAAACTCTCTTCTTGACACTTTGAAATCTGGCTTTTGTTCCTAACACTGTAATGAAACTGCCATTACTAAAGTGACAAATTATCTATTTACCACCAAGTCTGAAGTCCACAACTACACCACTCCAAATCCTCACATCCATGGGCATATTTGTCACAGATCTAATGTATTTTTCGTCCTACCTTTCTAACCGTAGGTACCTTCAGTATACCTTCTCTGGCACACCCTTCCACTCTATCACTTTCTGTTAGAGTAGCTCAAAGCTCAGTTCTAGATAGTTCTAGAATTCAAGGCTAGGAATTATGTGTTTAGGTTTAGGTGCCAACTTAGCTTTGCCTAGGATAAATCCTACATGTGTTTTTTCCTTAATGTCCGTCACCTTTAGATAGGCCTCAGCAGCAATAGCTTCTGTAGATGCACCTGAGAAGATGTAGATCTCTATTTTTGTGGCTGTTGATAGAGATATAAAAGCATAACAATGTGGAATACAGAGCTGTTCAAGAGCCTTTAAAGAGTCCTTCCACTTTTCCCACATCTGATGTTTCTCTATAGGAAAGCTGCCTAAGTAGAGACTTTCCTTGAATAGTGACTGGAGCTACAAACCCCATTGGGTAGTAAAGGCTGTTAATCGATAAAACACCATGTCTGGTGTACGGCTTATCATCAGTAGAAACTTTAAATACAAACACATCAGCTGCTATGTTCCAATGTAGACTAAAGACTTTTTGTACAGGTGGTGTACCTAGATCTAAGTCATTGAGGTCTATAGCATGGTCTGCAGGAGGAAAGGCCTTCAACACCTTGGTGCTGTTCAAGACTTTATGAAGCATTAGGTTTGCTTCAGATAACATCCTTTGTGTTCTTTTGAGCAGGCACAGCCTTGAGTCAATCATCCACATAGAAGTCTCTACATATTGTCTGGCATCTGTTATATATTCCCTTTCACTGTCCTGAGCTGTCCTTCTCAGTTTTATATCACCACAGCAAGTTATAGACTGTTACCAAAGACATTCACTCTCATGCGATACTCTATAATGTCAGCACTAGTATCCATAATTGCAAGGCCACAGAAAACTGAGGTAATTCCTATTGTTTTCTCAAACAATGAAACAATGGGACATCTGTTATATGTCAGCCATGAATGCACACTCGGCTAGATTACGACTTTTGCGTTATGAGTGAAAAAGTCTCATAACGCTGCTTTTTCACTACCGCTGCTATTACGAGTTTTGTAGGTATAGCTGTACCTCACACTTTTCTGGCCGTCACGCAACATAACTACCGCACCTTTTAAAAAGTCATTTTTCAATGGGACATCAACAGCGCTGGTATTACGAGTTTGCCTGTAAGTGAGCGGTACAGCCCATAACTACAAGATCCATACCGTAAAATAAAAGTCAGTAGTTATGAGTTTTACGCTACAAAGCTGTTACATAAAACTCATAACTAAAGTGTTACAAAGTACACTTACACCCATAAACTACCTATTAAGCCCTAAACCAAGGCCCTCCCGCATTGCAAATACTAAAATAAATTTATTAACCCCTAATCTGCCGCTCCGGACATCGCAGCCACTATAATAAACATATTAACCCCTAAAACGCCACACTCCCGCATCGCAAACACTAGTGAAATATTATTAACCCCTAATCTGCTGCCTCCAATGTCGTTGCCATCTACATACACTTATTAACCCCGAATCTGCTGTCCTTAACATCGCTGCAACCTACATTACTGTTATTAACCCGTAATCTGCTGCCCACAAAATCGCCGCAAGCTAGCTACACTTATTAATCCCTAATCTGCTGCCCCCAATGTCGCCGCCACTATACTAAAGTTATTAACCCCTAAACCTAACCTAAGTCTAACCCTAACCCTAAGTAAACCCTAACCGTAACACACTAACTTTAACATAATTAAAATAATTCCAAATAAAAATTACAATTAATACCTAAATAATTCCTATTTAAAACTAAATAAATTCTTACCTGTAAAATAAAACCCAAGCTAGCTACAAAATAACTAATAGTTATATTGTAGCTAGCTTAGGTTTTATTTTTATTTCACAGGTAATTTTGTATTTATTTTAACTAGGTAGATTAGTTATTAAATAGTTATTAACTATTTACTAACTACCTAGTTAAAATAAATACAAAGTTACCTGTAAAATAAAACCTAACCTGTCTTACACTAAAACCTAACATTACACTAAAATTAAATAAATTAAATTACAAAAAAACATTTATCTAAATTATAAAAAATAATAAACACTAAATTACACAAAAGAAAAAAGAAAAAAAAGAAACTAATTACACATAATCTAATAGCCCTATCAAAATAAAATAGCCCCCCCCCCCAAAATAAAAAAAAACCTAGCCTACACTTAACTGCCAATGGCCCTTAAAAAGGCCTTTTGCACGGCATTGCCCCAAAGAAATCAGCTCTTTAACAGTAAAACCCACCACCCACACAACCAATCCCGCCCCCCAAAATAAAAACCTACCTAAAAAACCTAAACTCCCCATTGCCCTGAAAAGGGTATTTGGATGGGCATTACCTTTAAAAGGGCATTTAGCTCTTTTACATTGCCCAAAGTCCCTAATCTAAAAATAAAACCCACCCAATAAACCTTTGGCATTAGGTAACCTAAAAAATAATTTTCCCCCATGTAATGCTATGGAGAGGCAGGTACAGGAACTCTTCTCTCCATTGCAGTACATGGGTCAAAGGAAAAGCTGTGCTGCAGCACCACCTGTGTTCTGTCAATATATTAGCAGCAAAAATTGGGACCAATAGGAAGCACCCCTCTTGATGCCTCCTAGCAATTGAAGGATATATAGATTAATCAGAAGGAGGATGCAGTGACACCAAGCAGAAGAGTAAATTAGTATTCTACATCTCTTCACAAATTTTGTTCAGATACAGCTCATTAACAGGGCGGGACAGTAAGTGAGCATAATCCAATACTGATGGGAAGTCAAAGGGTCAATTCAAATTTAAATCCATAATTTAAAACCCAGAGTTTGAAGTTAAGTGTGCAGTGTCCACATTATTTATATTAAAGTTTTTAACGTTGAATATTGCTAAGCCTCCCTTTTTCATGGTTATTTTATTTAATTAGGTACAAACTCCATATACTGTATGTTATGTCTGTTCAGTCAAATGATGCAGTATCTATTTTTATTTTTCTCTGTGTCTCCATTTATTTAAAGACTGCTGTTAACTTGTAATTCACAAATCAATTGGAAGCTGTTGCATTGTGTTTTTAATATGTGCTGCTTTTATACAAGTTTATATTAATAAAAGGAGATAATGAGTCATTTAAAAAATATACGTAATTATTGCAGTTAAATGTTTTTAAAAATAATGCCACTGTAAAGTAACTGGTTAAACACATAGGTCTCTAGTTATCAACGTGTCTACTTACCTGCCTTCGCCGGCCCCAATACGCCCGCCTAAGCTCGCCTACCATCGCCGCCGCTGACCTGAAAAATCTCGCCAAAGTTATCAATAAATCTGTCAAAAAGCCGTGCACCAAGTACGGGGCGATGAGCAGCGGACTGTGATAGTTATCACTCATCCGATCTCACTGCTCTTCGGCTTTTTTACAGCTTTATTGACAAGCTGTCACTAAGCACCCACACTAACTATACTGTTCTACCCCCTATACCGGCACCCCCGGAACCCCCCGCAACTAAATAAAGTTATTAACCCCTAATCCGCCGCTCCTAGACCCCGCCGCAACTCTTATAAATGTATTAACCCCTAAACCGCCACACCCAGAGCCCACCGCCACTCTAATAAACTGATTAACCCCTAAACCGCCGCCACCTACATAATACCTATTAACACTTATCCTGCCCCCCCCATACCGCCGCCACCTATAATAAATTTATTAACCCCTATCCTGCTGATCCCGTACCCCGCCGCAACTAAATAAATTGTTTAACCCCTAAACAGCCGCTCCCAGACCCCGCCGCCACCTATATTAAACTTATTAACCCCTAATCTGCCCCCCTACACCGTCGCCATCTATAATAAATTTATTAACCCCTATCCTGCCCCCACTATACTGCCACAACTATAATAAAATTATTAACCCCTAAACCTAAGTCTAACCCTAACCCTAACACCCCCCCTAACTTAAATATTAATTAAATACATCTAAATATTATAACTCTTATTAACTAAATTAATCCTATTTAAAACTAAATACTTACCTTTAAAATAAACCCTAATATAGCTAAAATATAAATAATAATTATATTAGCTATTTTAGGATTTATTTTTATTTTACAGGCAAATTTCAATTTATTTTAACTAGGTACAATAGCTATTAAATAGTTATTAACTATTTAATAGCTACCTAGTTAAAATAAAGACAAATTTACCTATAAAATAAAAACTAACCTAAGTTACAATTACACCTAACACTACACTATCATTAAATAAATTATTCCTATTTAAAACTAAATACTTACCTGTAAAATAAACCATAAGATAGCTACAATGTAATTAATAATTACATTGTAGCTATTTTAGGATTTATATTTATTTTACAGGTAACTTTGTATTTATTTTAGATAGAATATTTATGAAATAGTTATTAACTATTTAATAACTACCTAGCTAAAAGAAATACAAAATTACCTGTAAAATAAATCCTAACCTAAGTTACAATTAAACCTAACACTACACTATCATTAAATTAATTAAATAAATTACCTACAAATAACTACAATTAAATACAGTTAAATAAACTAAAGTACAAAAAAAAAAACTAAGTTACAAAAAATAAAAAAATAAGTTACAAACATTTAAAAAATATTACAACAATTTTAAGCTACTTACACCTAATCTAAGCCCCCTAATAAAATAACAAAGCCCCCCCCAAAATAAAAAAAATGCCCTACCCTATTCTACATTAAAAAGTTAACAGCTCTATTACCTTACCAGCCCTTAAAAGGGCCTTTTGCGGGGCATGCCCCAAAGAATTCAGCTCTTTTGCCTGTAAAAAAAAAAAATACAACCCCCCCAACATTAAAACCCACCACCCACATACCCCTAATCTAACCCAAACCCCCCTTAAATAAACCTAACACTACCCCCCTGAAGATCATCCTACCTTTAGCCGTCTTCAGCCAGACGACCACCGATGGAACAGAAGAAGACATCAGGAGTGGCAGAAGTCATCATCCAAGGGGCGCTGAAGAAGTCTTCCATCCGATTGAAGTCAACATCCAGGCGGCGTCTTCAATCTTCATCCATCCGAAGCGGAGCGGAGCCATCTTCAGACGAGCCGACGCGGAGCCACCTTCTTCCACCGACGACTGAACGACGAATGACGGTTCCTTTAAGTGACGTCATCCAAGATGGCGTCCCTCGAATTCCAATTGGCTGATAGGATTCTATCAGCCAATCCGAATTAAGGTAGGAAAAATCTGATTGGCTGATTAAATCAGCCAATCAGATTGAAGTTCAATCAGATTGGCTGATCCAATCAGCCAATCAGATTGAGCTTGCATTCTATTGGCTGATCGGAACAGCCAAGAGAATGCAAGCTCAATCTGATTGGCTGATTGGATCAGCCACTCGGATTGAACGTCAATCTGATTGGCTGATTTAATCAGCCAATCAGATTTTTCCTACCTTAATTCCGATTGGCTGATAGAATCCTATTAGCCAATCGGAATTCGAGGGAAGCCATCTTGGATGACGTCACTTAAAGGAACCGTCATTCATCGTTCAGTCGTCGGTGGAAGAAGATGGCTCCGCGTCGGCTCGTCTGAAGATGGCTCCGCTCCGCTCCGGATGGATGAAGATTGAAGACGCCGCCTGGATGTTGACTTCAGTCGGATGGAAGACTTCTTCAGCGCCCCTTGGATGATGACTTCAATCGGATGGAAGACTTCTTCAGCGCACCTTGGATGATGACTTCAATCGGATGGAAGACTTCTTCAGCGCCCCTTGGATGATGACTTCTGCCGCTCCGGATGTCTTCTTCTGTTCCATCGGTGGTCGGCTGGCTGAAGATGGCTAAAGGTAGGATGATCTTCAGGGGGGTAGTGTTAGGTTTATTTAAGGGGGGTTTGGGTTAGATTAGGGGTATGTGGGTGGTGGGTTTTAATGTTGGGGGGGGGGTTTATTTTTTTTTTACAGGCAAAAGAGCTGAATTCTTTGGGGCATGCCCCGCAAAAGGCCCTTTTAAAGGCTGGTAAGGTAATAGAGCTGGTAACTTTTTAATGTAGAATAGGGTAGGGCATTTTTTTATTTTGGGGGCTTTGTTATTTTATTAGGGGGCATAGATTAGGTGTAAGTAGCTTAAAATTGTTGTAATATTTTTTAAATGTTTGTAACTTATTTTTTTTATTTTTTGTAACTTAGTTTTTTTTTATTTTTTGTACTTTAGTTAGTTTATTTAATTGTATTTAATTGTAGTTATTTGTAGGTAATTTATTTAATTAATTTAATGATAGTGTACTGTTAGGTTTAATTAACTTAGGTTAGGATTTATTTTACAGGTAATTTTGTATTTCTTTTAGCTAGGTAGTTATTAAATAGTTAATAACTATTTAATACATATTCTAACTAGCTAAAATAAATACAAAGTTACCTGTAAAATAAATATAAATCCTTAAATAGCTACAATGTAATTATTAATTACATTGTAGCTATGTTAGGGTTTATTTTACAGGTAAGTATTTAGTTTTAAATAGGAATAATTTATTTAATGATAGTGTAGTGTTAGGTGTAATTGTAACTTAGGTTTGTTTTTATTTTACAGGTAAATTTGTCTTTATTTTAACTAGGTAGCTATTAAATAGTTAATAACTATTTAATAGCTATTGTACCTAGTTAAAATAAATTGAAATTTGCCTGTAAAATAAAAATAAATCCTAAAATAGCTACAATATAATTATTATTTATATTGTAGCTATATTAGGGTTTATTTTAAAGGTAAGTATTTAGTTTTAAAAAGGATTAATTTACTCCTAGATTTAGAGTTTTGCGGCCAAAGGGGTGCGTTAGCTACGCATGCTTTTTTCTGGCCGCACCTTTTAAATACCGCTGGTATTTAGAGTTCACAGAATGGCTGCGTTATGCTCCAAAAAAGGAGCGTATAGCATATTTACCGCAACTTCAACTCTCGATACCAGCGGTGCTTACGGACGCTCATGCACGATTCCCCCATAGAAAACAATGGGGCTGTTTGAGCTTAAAAAAACCTAACACCTGCAAAAAAGCAGCGTTCAGCTCCTAACGCAGCCCCATTGTTTGCTATGCGGAAACACCTCCTAAGTCTGCACCTAACACCCTAACATGAACCCCGAGTCTAAACACCCCTAACCTTACACTTATTAACCCCTAATCTGACGCCCCCGCTATCGCTGACCCCTGCATATTATTATTAACCCCTAATCTGCCGCTCCGTACACCGCTGCCACCTACATTATAGCTATGTACCCCTAATCTGCTGCGCCTAACACCTCCGACCCCTATATTATATTTATTAACCCCTAATCTGCCCCCTCAACGTCGCCTCAACCTGCCTACACTTATTAACCCCTAATCTGCCGAGCAGACCGCACCGCTACTATAATAAAGTTATTAACCCCTAATCCGCCTTACTCCCGCCTCAATAACCCTATAATAAATAGTATTAACCCCTAATCTGCCCTCCCTAACATCGCCGACACCTAACTTAAATTATTAACCCCTAATCTGCCGACCGAATCTCGCCGCTACTGTAATAAATGGATTAACCCCTAAAGCTAAGTCTAACCCTAACACTAACACCCCCCTAAGTTAAATATAATTTAAATCTAACAAAATAAATTAACTCTTATTAAATAAATTATTCCTATTTAAAGCTAAATACTTACCTGTAAAATAAACCCTAATATAGCTACAATATAAATTATAATTATATTATAGCTATTTTAGGATTTATATTTATTTTACAGGTAACTTTGTATTTATTTTAACCAGGTACAATAGCTATTAAATAGTTAAGAACTATTTAATAGCTAAAATAGTTAAAATAATTACAAAATTACCTGTAAAATAAATCCTAACCTAGGTTACAATTAAACCTAACACTACACTATCAATAAATTAATTAAATAAAATACCTACAATTATCTACAATTAAACCTAACACTACACTATCAATAAATTAATTAAATAAAATATCTACAAATAAATACAATGAAATAAACTAACTAAAGTACAAAAAATAAAAAAGAACTAAGTTACAAAAAATAAAAAAATATTTACAAACATTAGAAAAATATTACAACAATTTTAAACTAATTACACCTACACTAAGCCCCCTAATAAAATAACAAAGACCCCCAAAATAAAAAAATGCCCTACCCTATTCTAAATTAAAAAAGTTCAAAGCTCTTTTACCTTACCAGCCCTGAACAGGGCCCTTTGCGGGGCATGCCCCAAAGAATTCAGCTCTTTTGCCTGTAAAAAAAACACATACAATACCCCCCCAACATTACAACCCACCACCCACATACCCCTAATCTAACCCAAACCCCCCTTAAATAAACCTAACACTAAGCCCCTGAAGATCTTCCTACCTTATCTTCACCATGCCAGGTTCACCGATCCGTCCTTGGAAGTCTTGATCCAAGCCTCGGAAGTGTTGATTCAAGCCCAAGCGGGGGGCTGAAGAGTGACGTTCATCCTCGGGCTGAAGTCTGGATCCAAGCGGCGGCTGAAGAAATCCATCATCGGGCTGAAGTCGGAAGTCCATCATCGGGATGAAGTCTTCTATCAAGCAGCATCTTCAATCTTCTTTCTTCCGGAGCGGAGCGGAGCCATCTTCTTCCCAGCCGACACGGATCCATCCTCTTCTAACGACGCCTACAAGCCGAATGACGGTTCCTTTAAATGACGTCATCCAAGATGGCATCCGTCGAATTCCGATTGGCTGATAGGATTCTATCAGCCAATCGGAATTAAGGTAGGAAAATTCTGATTGGCTGATGGAATCAGCCAATCAGATTGAGCTCGCATTCTATTGGCTGATCGGAACAGCCAATAGAATGCGAGCTCAATCTGATTGGCTGATCGGATCAGCCAATCGGATTGAACTTGAATCTGATTGGCTGATTCCATCAGCCAATCAGAATTTTCCTACCTTAATTCCGATTGGCTGATAGAATCCTATCAGCCAATCGGAATTTGACGGACGCCATCTTGGACGTCATTTAAAGGTACCGTCATTTGGCTAGTAGGCGTCGTTAGAAGAGGATGGATCCGCGTCGGCTGGGAAGATGGCTCCGCTCCGCTCCGGAAGAAAGAAGATTGAAGAAGCTGCTTGATAGAAGACTTCATCCCGATGATGGACTTCCGACTTCAGCCCGATGATGGATTTCTTCAGCCGCCGCTTGGATCCAGACTTCAGCCCGAGGATGGACGTCACTCTTCAGCCCCCTGCTTGGGCTTGGATCAACACTTCCGAGGCTTGGATCAAGACTTCCGAGGACGGATCGGTGAACCTGGCATGGTGAAGATAAGGTAGGAAGATTTTCAAGGGCTTAGTGTTAGGTTTATTTAAGGGGGGTTTGGGTTAGATTAGGGGTATGTGGGTGGTGGGTTGTAATGTTGGGGTGGTATTGTATGTGTTTTTTTACAGGCAAAAGAGCTGAATTCTTTGGGGCATACCCCGCAAAGGGCCCTGTTCAGGGCTGGTAAGGTAAAAGAGCTTTGAACTTTTTTAATTTAGAATAGGGTAGGGCATTTTTTTATTTTGGGGGTCTTTGTTATTTTATTAGGGGGCTTAGAGTAGGTGTAATTAGTTTAAAATTGTTGTAATATTTTTCTAATGTTTGTAAATATTTTTTTATTTTTTGTAACTTAGTTCTTTTTTATTTTTTGTACTTTAGTTAGTTTATTTCATTGTATTTATTTGTAGATATTGTATTTAATTAATTTATTGATAGTGTAGTGTTAGGTTTAATTGTAACTTAGGTTAGGCTTTATTTTACAGGTAATTTTGTAATTATTTTAACTATTTTAGCTATTAAATAGTTCTTAACTATTTAATAGCTATTGTACCTGGTTAAAATAAATACAAAGTTACCTGTAAAATAAATATAAATCCTAAAATAGCTATAATATAATTATAATTTATATTGTAGCTATATTAGGGTTTATTTTACAGGTAAGTATTTAGCTTTAAATAGGAATAATTTATTTAATAAGAGTTAATTTATTTTGTTAAATTTAAATTATATTTAATTTAGGGGGGTGTTAGTGTTAGGGTTAGACTTAGCTTTAGGGGTTAATCCATTTATTACAGTAGCGGCGAGATTCGGTCGGCAGATTAGGGGTTAATAATTGAAGTTAGGTGTCGGCGATGTTAGGGAGGGCAGATTAGGGGTTAATACTATTTATTATAGGGTTATTGAGGCGGGAGTGAGGCGGATTAGGGGTTAATAACTTTATTATAGTAGCGGTGCGGTCCGCTCGGCAGATTAGGGGTTAATAAGTGTAGGCAGGTGGAGGCGACGTTGAGGGGGCAGATTAGGGGTTAATAAATATAATATAGGGGTCGGCGGTGTTAGGCGCAGCAGATTAGGGGTACATAGCTATAATGTAGGTGGCAGCGGTGTACAGAGCGGCAGATTAGGGGTTAATAATAATATGCAGGGGTCAGCGATAGCGGGGGCGGCAGATTAGGGGTTAATAAATATAATATAGGGGTCGGCGGTGTTAGGGGGAGCAGATTAGGGGTACATAAGGATAACGTAGGTGGCGGTCGGCAGATTAGGGGTTAAAAAAATGTAATAGAGTGGCGGCGATGTGGGGGGACCTCGGTTTAGGGGTACATAGGTAGTTTATGGGTGTTAGTGTACTTTAGAGCACAGTAGTTAAGAGCTTTATGAACCGGCGTTAGCCCAGAAAGCTCTTAACTCCTGGCTTTTCTCTGCGGCTGGAGTTTTGTCATTAGATTTCTAACGCTCACTTCAGCCACGACTCTAAATACCGGCATTAGAAAGATCCCATTGAAAAGATAGGATACGCAATTGACGTAAGGGGATCTGCGGTATGGAAAAGTCGTGGCTGGAAAGTGAGCGTTAGACCCTTTCCTGACTGACTCCAAATACCAGCGGGCGGTTAAAACCAGCGTTAGGAGCCTCTAACGCTGGTTTTCACGGCTACCGCCCAACTCTAAATCTAGGCGTTAGTTAATAAGAGTTATAATATTTAGATGTATTTAATTAATATTTAAGTTAGGGGGGTGTTAGGGTTAGGGTTAGACTTAGGTTTAGGGGTTAATAATTTTATTATAGTTGCGGCGGTGTAGGGGGGGGCAGGATAGGGGTTAATACATTTATTATAGTGGCGGCGGTGTAGGGGGGCAGGATAGGGGTTAATAGGTATTATGTAGGTGGCGGCGGGGTCCGGGAGTGGCGGTTTAGGGGTTAACATATATATTATAGTTGCGGCGGGGTCCGGGAGCGGCGGCTTAGGGGTTAGCATATATATTATAGTTGCGTCGGGGTCTGGAAGCGGCGGTTTAAGGGTTAACATATATATTATAGTTGTGGCGGGGTCCGGGAGCGGCGGTTTAGGGGGTAATACATTTATTTAGTTGCAGCGGTGTAGGGGGGGCAGATTAGGGGTGTTTAGACTCGGGGTACATGTTAGGGTGTTAGGTGCAGACATCTCCCATAGACATCAATGGGATGTCGGGCAGCAGCGAACATGAACTTTCGCTATGGTCAGACTCCCATTGATTCCCTATAGGGATTGAAAACCAGGTACGCTGGGCCGTAAAAGTGCCGAGCGTACCTGCTAGTTTTTTGATAACTAGCAAAAGTAATCAGATTGTCCCGAACTTGTGTGCGGAACATCTGGAGTGACGTAAGAATCGATCTGTGTCGGACTGAGTCCGGCGGATCGAAGCTTATGTCACAAAATTCTACTTTTGCCGGTGTGTAGGGCTTGATAACTAAGGCGAATCAGCCTCGCCACAAATACGCTGCGGAATTCCAGCGTATTTGAGGTTGACGGCTTGATAACTAGGGGCCTATGTCAAAGGGAGACATTTAAAATTAAACTTTCATCATTGAGATGGTAGAGCATGCTATTTTAATAGACTTTTCTACTTATATTTTGAGAATTAACATCAACTGTTACTGGCCCCATGTCAGCAAATCAAATTAGTTTTTGAAAGGAACATGAAAGTCATAATTACATTTCCATCATTCAGATAGAAATTGCACAAATAAAATAAATAAATAAACTTTCTATTTTACTTTTATTATTATGTACTTAATTCTTTTGGTATCCTTTGGTGTCCTTTGTTGAAGAGCACCATATTGCAGCAGCTGTCTCAGTACTACTTATTTTACAGACATGTATATTCTACTCAGTACTACTTATTTTACAGACATATATAGTCTGCTCAGTACTACTTATTTTACAGACATGTATAGTCTGCTCAGTACTACTTATTTTACAGACATGTATAGTTTGCTCAGTACTACTTATTTTACAGACATGTATAGTTTGCTCAGTACTACTTATTTTACAGACATGTATAGTCTGCTCAGTACTACTTATTTTACAGGCATGTAAATTCTCCTCAGTACTACTTATTTTACAGACATGTATATTCTGCTCAGTACTACTTATTTTACAGACATGCATAGTCTGCTCAGTACTACTTATTTTACAGACATGTATAGTCTGCTCAGTACTACTTTTTTTTACAGACATGTATATTCTGCTCAGTACTACTTATTTTACAGACATGTATAGTCTGCTCAGTACTACTTATTTTACAGACATGTATAGTCTGCTCAGTAATACTTATTTTACAGGCATGTATAGTCTGCTCAGTACTACTTATTTTACAGACAAATATAGTCTGCTCAGTACTACTTATTTTACAGACATGTATAGTCTGATCAGTACTACTTATTTTACAGACATGTATAGTCTGCTCAGTACTACTTATTTTACAGACATGTATATTCTGCTCAGTACTACTTATTTTACAGACATGTATAGTCTGCTCAGTACTACTTATTTTACAGGCATGTATATTCTGCTCAGTACTACTTATTTTACAGACATGTATAGTCTGCTCAGTACTACTTATTTTACAGACATGTATAGTCTGCTCAGTACTACTTTTTTTACAGACATGTATAGTCTGCTCAGTAATACTTATTTTACAGACATGTATAATCTGCTCAGTACTACTTATTTTACAGACATGTATAGTCTGCTCAGTACTACTTATTTTACAGACATGTATAGTCTGCTCAGTACTACTTATTTTACAGACATGTATATTCTGCTCAGTAATACTTATTTTACAGACATGTATAGTCTGCTCAGTACTACTTATTTTACACACATGTATAGTCTGCTCAGTACTACTTATTTTACAGACATGTATATTCTGCTTAGTACTACTTATTTTACAGACATGTATAGTCTGCTCAGTACTACTTATTTTACAGACATGTATAGTCTGTTCAGTACTACTTATTTTACAGACATGTATAGTCTGCTCAGTAATACTTATTTTACAGGCATGTATAGTCTGCTCAGTAATACTTATTTTACAGGCATGTATAGTCTGCTCAGTACTACTTATTTTACAGACAAATATAGTCTGCTCAGTAATACTTATTTTACAGGCATGTATAGTCTGCTCAGTACTACTTATTTTAGAGACATGTATATTCTGCTCAGTACTACTTATTTTACAGGCATGTATAGTCTGCTCAGTACTACTTATTTTTACAGACATGTATATTCTGCTCAGTACTACTTATTTTACAGGCATGTACATTCTGCTCAGTACTACTTATTTTACAGGCATGTATATTCTGCTCAGTACTACTTATTTTACAGACATGTATATTCTGCTCAGTACTACTTATTTTACAGGCATGTATAGTCTGCTCAGTATTACTTATTTTGCAGACATGTATAGTCTGCTCAGTACTACTTATTTTACAGACATTTATATTCTGCTCAGTACTACTTATTTTACAGACATGTATAGTCTGATCAGTACTACTTATTTTACAGACATGTATAGTCTGCTCAGTACTACTTATTTTACAGACATGTATATTCTGCTCAGTACTACTTATTTTACAGACATGTATAGTCTGCTCAGTACTACTTATTTTACAGGCATGTATAGTCTGCTCAGTAATACTTATTTTAGAGACATGTATATTCTGCTCAGTACTACTTATTTTACAGGCATGTATAGTCTGCTCAGTACTACTTATTTTAGAGACATGTATATTCTGCTCAGTACTACTTATTTTACAGGCATGTATAGTCTGCTCAGTAATACTTATTTTAGAGACATGTATATTCTGCTCAGTACTACTTATTTTACAGGCATGTATAGTCTGCTCAGTACTACTTATTTTACAGGCATGTATAGTCTGCTCAGTACTACTTATTTTACAGACACGTATAGTCTGCTCAGTACTACTTATTTTACAGACATGTATATTCTGCTCAGTACTACTTATTTTACAGACGTGTATATTCTGCTCAGTACTATTTATTTTACAGACATATATAGTCTGCTCAGTACTACTTATTTTACAGACATGTATAGTCTGCTGAGTACTACTTATTTCACAGGCATATATAGTCTGCTTAGTACTACTTATTTTACAGACATGTATAGTCTGCTTAGCTCTACTTATTTTACAGACATGTATATTCTGCTCAGTACTACTTATTTTACAGACATGTATAGTCTGCTCAGTAATACTTATTTTACAGACATGTATATTCTGATCAGTACTACTTATTTTACAGACATGTATAGTCTGCTCAGTACTACTTCTTTTAAAGGCATGTATAGTCTGCTCAGTACTATTTATTTTACAGACATTTATAGTCTGCTCAGTACTACTTATTTTACAGACATGTATAGTCTGCTGCGTACTACTTATTTTACAGACATGTATATTCTGCTCAGTACTACTTATTTTACAGACATGTATAGTCTGCTCAATACTACTTATTTTACAGACATGTATAGTCTGCTCAGTACTACTTATTTTACACCTTTGAGTAAGCACCTTTGAGTAAAAGTTTGTATCAGTAGTGATTACGGCTCACGCCTGCTCAGTACTATTTATTTTACAGACATTTATAGTCTGCTCAGTACTACTTATTTTACAGACATGTATAGTCTGCTGCGTACTACTTATTTTACAGACATGTATATTCTGCTCAGTACTACTTATTTTACAGACATGTATAGTCTGCTCAATACTACTTATTTTACAGACATGTATAGTCTGCTGAGTACTACTTATTTCACAGGCATATATAGTCTGCTTAGTACTACTTATTTTACAGACATGTATAGTCTGCTTAGCTCTACTTATTTTACAGACATGTATATTCTGCTCAGTACTACTTATTTTACAGACATGTATAGTCTGCTCAGTAATACTTATTTTACAGACATGTATATTCTGATCAGTACTACTTATTTTACAGACATGTATAGTCTGCTCAGTACTACTTATTTTAGAGACATGTATATTCTGCTCAGTACTACTTATTTTACAGGCATGTATAGTCTGCTCAGTAATACTTATTTTAGAGACATGTATATTCTGCTCAGTACTACTTATTTTACAGACATGTATAGTCTGCTCAGTAATACTTATTTTACAGACATGTATATTCTGATCAGTACTACTTATTTTACAGGCATGTATAGTCTGCTCAGTACTACTTATTTTAGAGACATGTATATTCTGCTCAGTACTACTTATTTTACAGGCATGTATAGTCTGCTCAGTAATACTTATTTTAGAGACATGTATATTCTGCTCAGTACTACTTATTTTACAGGCATGTATAGTCTGCTCAGTACTACTTATTTTACAGGCATGTATAGTCTGCTCAGTACTACTTATTTTACAGACATGTATAGTCTGCTCAGTACTACTTATTTTACAGACATGTATATTCTGCTCAGTACTACTTATTTTACAGACGTGTATATTCTGCTCAGTACTATTTATTTTACAGACATATATAGTCTGCTCAGTACTACTTATTTTACAGACGTATAGTCTGCTGAGTACTACTTATTTCACAGGCATATATAGTCTTCTTAGTACTACTTATTTTACAGACATGTATAGTCTGCTTAGCTCTACTTATTTTACAGACATGTATATTCTGCTCAGTACTACTTATTTTACAGACATGTATAGTCTGCTCAGTAATACTTATTTTACAGACATGTATATTCTGATCAGTACTACTTATTTTACAGACATGTATAGTCTGCTCAGATCAGTACTACTTATTTTACAGACATGTATAGTCTGCTCAGTACTGCTTATTTTAAAGGCATGTATAGTCTGCTCAGTACTATTTATTTTACAGACATTTATAGTCTGCTCAGTACTACTTATTTTACAGACATATATAGTCTGCTGCGTACTACTTATTTTACAGACATGTATATTCTGCTCAGTACTACTTATTTTACAGACATGTATAGTCTGCTCAATAATACTTATTTTACAGACATGTATAGTCTGCTCAGTACTACTTATTTTACAGACATGTATAATCTGCTCAGTACTACTTATTTTACACCTTTGAGTAAGCACCTTTGAGTAAAAGTTTGTATCAGTAGTGATTACGGCTCACGCCTGCTCAGTACTATTTATTTTACAGACATTTATAGTCTGCTCAGTACTACTTATTTTACAGACATGTATAGTCTGCTGCGTACTACTTATTTTACAGACATGTATATTCTGCTCAGTACTACTTATTTTACAGACATGTATATTCTGCTCAGTACTACTTATTTTACAGACATGTATAGTCTGCTCAATACTACTTATTTTACAGACATGTATAGTCTGCTGAGTACTACTTATTTCACAGGCATATATAGTCTGCTTAGTACTACTTATTTTACAGACATGTATAGTCTGCTTAGCTCTACTTATTTTACAGACATGTATAGTCTGCTCAGTAATACTTATTTTACAGACATGTATATTCTGATCAGTACTACTTATTTTACAGGCATGTATAGTCTGCTCAGTAATACTTATTTTAGAGACATGTATATTCTGCTCAGTACTACTTATTTTACAGGCATGTATAGTCTGCTCAGTACTACTTATTTTACAGGCATGTATAGTCTGCTCAGTACTACTTATTTTACAGACATGTATAGTCTGCTCAGTACTACTTATTTTACAGACATGTATATTCTGCTCAGTACTACTTATTTTACAGACGTGTATATTCTGCTCAGTACTATTTATTTTACAGACATATATAGTCTGCTCAGTACTACTTATTTTACAGACATGTATAGTCTGCTGAGTACTACTTATTTCACAGGCATATATAGTCTGCTTAGTACTACTTATTTTACAGACATGTATAGTCTGCTTAGCTCTACTTATTTTACAGACATGTATATTCTGCTCAGTACTACTTATTTTACAGACATGTATAGTCTGCTCAGTAATACTTATTTTACAGACATGTATATTCTGATCAGTACTACTTATTTTACAGACATGTATAGTCTGCTCAGTACTACTTATTTTAAAGGCATGTCTAGTCTGCTCAGTACTATTTATTTTACAGACATTTATAGTCTGCTCAGTACTACTTATTTTACAGACATGTATAGTCTGCTGCGTACTACTTATTTTACAGACATGTATAGTCTGCTCAGTACTACTTATTTTACAGACATGTATAGTCTGCTGCGTACTACTTATTTTACAGACATGTATATTCTGCTCAGTACTACTTATTTTACAGACATGTATAGTCTGCTCAATACTACTTATTTTACAGACATGTATAGTCTGCTCAGTACTACTTATTTTACAGACATGTATAATCTGCTCAGTACTACTTATTTTACACCTTTGAGTAAGCACCTTTGAGTAAAAGTTTGTATCAGTAGTGATTACGGCTCACGCCTGCTCAGTACTATTTATTTTACAGACATTTATAGTCTGCTCAGTACTACTTATTTTACAGACATGTATAGTCTGCTGCGTACTACTTATTTTACAGACATGTATAGTCTGCTCAGTACTACTTATTTTACAGACATGTATAGTCTGCTCAATACTACTTATTTTACAGACATGTATAGTCTGCTGAGTACTACTTATTTCACAGGCATATATAGTCTGCTTAGTACTACTTATTTTACAGACAAGTATAGTCTGCTTAGCTCTACTTATTTTACAGACATGTATATTCTGCTCAGTAATACTTATTTTACAGACATGTATAGTCTGCTCAGTAATACTTATTTTACAGACATGTATATTCTGATCAGTACTACTTATTTTACAGACATGTATAGTCTGCTCAGTACTACTTATTTTAAAGGCATGTATAGTCTGCTCAGTACTATTTATTTTACAGACATTTATAGTCTGCTCAGTACTACTTATTTTACAGACATGTATAGTCTGCTCAGTACTACTTATTTTACAGACATGTATATTCTGCTCAGTACTACTTATTTTACAGACGTGTATATTCTGCTCAGTACTATTTATTTTACAGACATATATAGTCTGCTCAGTACTACTTATTTTACAGACATGTATAGTCTGCTGAGTACTACTTATTTCACAGGCATATATAGTCTGCTTAGTACTACTTATTTTACAGACATGTATAGTCTGCTTAGCTCTATTTATTTTACAGACATGTATATTCTGCTCAGTACTACTTATTTTACAGACATGTATAGTCTGTTCAGTAATACTTATTTTACAGACATGTATATTCTGATCAGTACTACTTATTTTACAGACATGTATAGTCTGCTCAGTACTACTTATTTTACAGACATGTATAGTCTGCTCAGTACTACTTATTTTAAAGGCATGTATAGTCTGCTCAGTACTATTTATTTTACAGACATTTATAGTCTGCTCAGTACTACTTATTTTACAGACATGTATAGTCTGCTGCGTACTACTTATTTTACAGACATGTATAGTCTGCTCAGTACTACTTATTTTACAGACATGTATAGTCTGCTGCGTACTACTTATTTTACAGACATTTATAGTCTGCTCAGTACTACTTATTTTACAGACATGTATAGTCTGCTCAGTACTACTTATTTTACAGACATGTATAGTCTGCTCAGTACTACTTATTTTACAGACATGTATAATCTGCTCAGTACTACTAATTTTACACCTTTGAGTAAGCACCTTTGAGTAAAAGTTTGTATCAGTAGTGATTACGGCTCACGCCGAAACGCGTATACTGTTTTTTCATGCCTGTGTTCTATCTATTTTTCTATTTTCACCGTTCCTCCATGGATTACTTTTTAAATGGATTATAAATAAAATTTTGACTTTTAATTGCTGCTACCACTTCTTTGTTCTACTTTGGATTATTATGTTTTGAGTCTGTATGGCAGCAGCGCTCCCCCCTACTTTGTGGCGCTGATTCCCCGTTGGACTGACCGTGTGAAGTGCCCCTTCAACCTACCCCCTGATTGGCTTTGGAAGGAAGGTGTGTATTGCGGCTACATCGAAGAAGTGAATCACGTGTTGTGTACACGTCATCAGGATACCAGGAAGATGCCTGTGACAGCGTTCTATGGTGGTGGTGCATTCTGACGGTCGGAGAGAGATGGTAAGTGAGTGCACGGTTTCCCTCTGTTCCCTCTCCCGCATTTACCCCACGACTCTGCTGTGAATGTTTGGGCTATCTCATCTTGTTCACCTCTGATGTGACACAACTTGTTCTCCGTGAGACGGAGTTTACTGCATAGCGGTTCAAGCTTTCCTAGGAGGTCTGGGCTATCTCATCCTGTTCACCTCCGCTGTGACATAACTCGTTCTCCGTGAGACGGAGTTTACCGCATAGCGGTTCAAGCTTTTGTAGGAGGTTTGGGGGCACTTACACGGTTCTTGTGAACATTATCTAAGGACAGGAATTTTTCCCTAGGAAGTCACTGCTTAGTACAGCTAAGCAGTTGGAGGCATATATAACCTCTCATCCTTTGATTATGAACACTTGAAGTCCTTTAGGATACCTGATACATCAGGCTCTAGTAACGAGTAGCAGTGTTTTTCTTTCACGCTACATATGGGATCAGTAACTTTATTTTTTTTTTATTTTTTTTTATTTTTTTTTATTAAAGTTTTTTATTATACACATTAATCCATTACATTAACATAAAACATTTACACATACACTTAAACACACTTAATATGTACTCATATACCTGATATCAAGCTAATTTACATATCTTATATTTACCAGTGTGTGTCCCTCATAGGAAAAAAAAAAAAAAAAAATTACAACTCCTCTCCTCTCCCTCCCCCCGCCCCATCACCCCCAGCCCCCTCCTCCTACCTATTCCCAGGCCCATTCCTAAATTCTTCCCAGTGAAAGCGAATCATCTGGAATAGATGATCTTTCTTAGTTTTTAAATATTCATATTCCTCAAGAATCAAGAGTTCATTTATTCTATCCAGGACTATTTGTTTCTCAGGGACATAGGTTTTTTTCCAGTTTCTGGCTATTATAGATTTTATGCCATTTAATACATAAATTATTAATTTAGCTCTTATTCTACATACACCTTTAATAGGTTTATTTAATAAGGCTGTATAGATATCTAGTTGAAACCCGTTTATCCCACTTATCCTTTGAATACATCCCTCCATTTCTTCCCATATGTTTTTAAGCAGGGGGCAGTCCCACCAAATATGTTGCATACTGCCTATCTTCCCACAACCCCTCCAGCATTGGTTGGAAGCATTTGGGTAGATACTATGTAATCTAGCCGGGGTTAAATACCATCTGGTAAGGATTTTATAGTTTAGTTCTTGTATATTAGAAGATGAGGAAGAGCTAGCTGTATTTTTATATATTTTCAACCAATCTGTATCTTCTAATTGGATCCCTGTTTCCATTTCCCATTTTAGTACATATCCATGTTTTATACTTTCCTCTGAAGCCGCGATTAATTTATAGCTAAGTGAAATAGTACTTTTTATAGGATTCTCTGTAAAACAGATTTTTTCAAAATTAGTTAATTGCCGGGTTAATTTTCCCCTTTCTGGATGGTATTCCAGGAAGTTTTGCAATTGTAGATATTTAAACCAATTGCCATAACTGCCTTTAGCTAGATTCATTATTTCCCTCTGAGGTTTAAGGCTACCATTTTCCATAAATTGGATTAAAGGTATATAGTCTTGTTGCTTTTGTTGATTCTGGTACTTAGGAATATGTCCCCCTTGAAATTCTATATTAGGTGTTATTGGAATTAAGGGGGAGGGGATAGTTGATATATTAACAGATTCCTTTATTATTTTCACCCAATTATTAAAGGTATGATTAATTATTGGAAATTGTTTAATACCCAATGGTTTACTTTCTACTGCAGTCCATATGTAGTTTTTCAGTGGTTGTTGGGATACCAGGCTATTTTCTAGCGATATCCATGCTTTACTTTTTTCATTGATATGCCAATCTAAAATTCTTTGCAATGTTATTGCTCTATAGTAATTTTGGATGTTTGGTACCCCCATACCACCTATATTCCTACCCTTATATAATATAGATCTTTTAATTCTCGGCTTTGTTTGTTTCCAAATAAATGAATTTATTGGTTTTTGAAGGTTAATACAATAGGTATGTGGAATATTTATTGGGATTGTCTGAAATAAATATAAAATGCGGGGAAGGATATTCATTTTTACTGCATGTATACGGCCTATCCATGATAAGGTCTTTGTTGCCCAATTTTTTAAATCTATTTGTAAGTTTGTTAATAATTTGATGTAATTCTCCGAAAAGAGCTTGGTATCACTAGTTGTTAAATAGACTCCTAAATATTTTAATGAGGTCTCTTTCCAAATATATGCATTATGTGTTTTACATTCTTGGAAAACCCTCTCTGTTAAGGAAATCTTAATTGCTTCCGATTTATTTTTATTAACTGAAAAATTTGAATACCTCCCATACTCTTGAAGTAAATATTCCAGACTAGTAATAGATCTTTGTGGCTCAGTTAATGTTAATAACACATCATCTGCGTATAATGTTACTTTATATTCTTGGTTCCCTATTTTAATACCTTTGATATTTTTTTCCGTGCAGATTTTTATCGCTAATATTTCCATGGCTAAAACAAATAACAGGGGTGACAAAGGGCACCCCTGTCTCGTGCCGTTGGAGATATCGATTGTGTCTGAGAGTGTACCGTTGATTTTTACTTTGGCAGAAGGAGATTTATATAAATAAGAAATGTGTTGTCTGATGTTTTCCCCAAAACCGAATTTTTCGAGTGTTAATTGCAAGAAAGACCAATCTAGCCGGTCGAAGGCTTTTTCGGCGTCTAAAGATATTATTACAGATGGTATTTTATGTAATTTAGCATATTTTATTAAGTGCAATGCTTTGATAGTATTATCTCTAGCTTCTCTTCTTGGCACAAAGCCGACCTGATCTTTATTTATAATTTCTGGTAACAACTTATTTATTCTGTTAGATATTAATTTAGCATAGATTTTCACATCGTTATTCAACAATGAGATTGGTCTATAATTTGCAGGATCACTAAGGTCTTTATTCGGTTTGGGTAATACTGTTATCCTTGCTTCTAGCATTTCTTTTGAGAACGCTGATTCCTGGCTAAGGGAGTTAAAGAATTCCCATAGTTTAGGCGCTAATAAGTTAGAAAATGTTTTGTAATAACTGGAACTGAAACCATCTGGCCCGGGACTTTTCCCTATAACCAAGTTTTGGATTGTCTGCTTTATTTCCTGCAAGGAAAAGGGCTCATCTAACATCTTTTTTTGGGTTTCTGATATTACCGGGGTTTTTACTTCCCCTTTGTATTTTATTTTATCCTTTAAAAAACTTTCAGATTTATTCTGATTATCTAAATTGTATAACTGTTGGTAGTATTTCTGAAATTCTTTGGCGATGTCTTGGCTACCTACCTTATAATTACCCTGTTTATCTTTTATTTTGGAGATATATGTTTGTAATGTCCTTTTTTTAATTGCCCTTGCCAGGAGTTTTCCCGCTTTATTACCTCCATTGAAGAATACTTTTTTAAGTTGTATCGCCCTACGTTGAGCCCCTTTTATCAAATAGTTATTTAATTTTTCTCTAGCCTCTTTAAGGGATTCAGTTAGCTGACTATTATATGGGTCTTTTTTATGTTCATGCTCTATCTTAGAGAGTGAGTCCAGTAGAGTATTATAGTGCTCTCTCGCGTTTTTATTTATTCTAGATTTATGTTTTATAAATTCACCCCTTATTACGGCCTTATGCGCCTCCCACCATGTATTTAAAGAGGTATCTGTAGGGCTATTTATACTAAAATATGCTTCAATGGAGTTTTCAATAGCTTGTTTGATTTGAGTGTCCTTTAATAAATTATCATCTAATCTCCACTGATATGATGTTATTGGTCTATCTGGCCACCCCAGATCCATTGATAACATTGAATGGTCTGACCAAGTGATATTATGAATTTTAGCGTTATTAACTAGTGTATAACTGTTTTGATCGATTAAAAAATAATCAATCCGTGTGTATGATTTTTGGGGTGCTGAGTAAAAAGTAAAATCTCTTGCGGATGGGTGCAAAGTCCTCCAAACGTCTAACAGGGATAAGGATAAGAAGTTAGCTTTAATTGTTTTAATAATATGTTTCGAAATATTACTTCTAGATTTCGAACAATCTACTTTGGGTTCCAGTGGGAGATTGAAATCACCACCTACAATTAGTGTACCTTTTTGTAGATCTAATATTTGATTACATATCTTTTTAAAAAATAGCTTCTGGCCTCTGTTTGGTGCATAAATATTCACTAGAGTGACTGGTCTATTGTATAGTAACCCTACTAAGCAGATAAATCTGCCTTCCTCGTCTTTTTCCTCTTGGATAAGCTGAAAAGGTATATCTTTATGTATCATTATGCATACCCCGTTTCTTTTCCTCTGATTAGTGCTCTGATAGATCTTTGGATAATACCTATTTGTAAAGTTTGGTGTATTATTGCTGGAGAAATGGGATTCTTGAATAAATATGATATCTCCCTTTTCCTTATGGAAGCTATTTAAAGCCAAGCTTCTTTTCTGTGGAATGTTAAGTCCTTTCTGCGTTATTAGACGTATATATTTTTTAGTCATTGACTTCCGTTACCCGTTGCATTGCATATTGAATACTGATTGTAACCTGAGAAGGGGACGGGAGGGGACATGAGACAGAGGAGAGGGCAGGAGAGGAGAAAAAAAAAAAAATTACCATAAGAGGGACCACAGTACACAGTAACTTTAATACACAGTAAGCCACGCATAGAGACCGCTCAGAACTGCATTACTCTTTTCTTGGTTTTGTGTTTTTTAAGTGCTACAGGCAGCACTGTGGGACTGAGTGATCTACTATCTGGGGATTTGTTATACATGGAGGACATACAGTTTTATTCACTCCTACCTGCTATACCTCGGGATGAACCTGACTTTGAATTGGCTAAAGTTTTCTCTACCAGTAAAACTGACTTTGACCTGAGCGATCTTTTTGATGATTTGGATAAACTATGCATAAAGGAAACTAAACTACAATGGGATATTTGGACTTTGAATAAATATATTGATCTAGGTCTAGTGCCTAGAGGACTGCGTATTACCAAATATCCCACTTTTGAAGTTGAGGATTTAGAGTTTAAGAATATGTGGAATGATATTTTAAATGATTGCTCCATGAGACTAATGGCTATTTTGGTAACATACAAAACCACACAGTTATCTGTCATTAGAGGTGACATACAGGCTATACAACTAGAACTTAACAAACGTAAACATGAGGTTGACTATCCCAGATTTGATGACATACTTAGGAAGTCAGTTGCTAGCATTAAGACGATTGTTATGCAGAGAAAACACACAAAGTACATCAGGGATCAGGCGGATTATGATTCCAACACTGTGCATGTGTGGAATAAGACACAAAGGTTCCAGAATAGGAGATATTCACACAGAAATAGACGAAGGGGTAGGTCACAATACCAAAATCAAGGGTCTAGGTCCTCCAGTGGCAACAGGGTTACTTTTTCAGATAGTGAAGGGGACTCAGGGGAAGATTCAGCTCCCCTATCAGCAGAATATGTTACCCTGGATAAGCCAGGTATATTGAAACCCACCAATAGTGACATAGACGCAGTGGTACATAATGATGGTCCTCAGTCCACAAGACCTAAGGACAAAAATGTAAATAATAAGAATAAGACTAAATTTAAACCATCAGCAAATGAGCCACAACAATCAGTCTCTGCTTCCAATGTGAGTAACTGGGTAGCGGTTGGCTCACAACCTGGTTCTAGCCAAATTGATCAGGTTTTTTCTGCAACCCCGAGGATCCAAACAGGGGGAGGGGCAGTGATTCCTACAGAACAGCACAACAGATATCCTTTGAGAGGAATGAGACAGATAAACAAATACAAACCATCAGTGTAATTAATCTCTCCCAGATTGAGTTGAATACTACACAGATAAGACTTCTCAGCCTGGGTTTGGGTTTTGTACCATCGGCTGGCTTTAATTTGTTCAGAGAATCAGAAGAAGTAATATCAAAGCGCCAAACAACAATGGCAGGGTCTGGATAATGTGAAATGAGTATTATTCAAGCAGTAGCATTTTGAATAAGAAATTATAACAATGTGACAGTTTGAACAATTTAATGTGACAATAAAACAAATGATGTAGCAATTTAAAACAATGTTGGTTAAAACAATGTTACAATAAAAACAAATAATCGAGGATCCAAGATTTTACAATTAGATAAAACCCTCCTGTAGGAGATGACAAGAATAACAATATAAAGTACGAATGAGTGGCTTCCTGTGTGGCGGCCTGTGGGCGTGTTGGAGCGGTGTGCTAAATACCTTGGGTCTAAGGATTTAATGTGTCTGCTCTAATATTAAAAAAGCATGTAATGTTCAATTGGTAGATGCGTATACTTTATGTTGATTATGTGTCAGAATCAAAAACTGTGTAGAAAAACAATTACAAACACTATTTTGACAATTGTGAAAAAACTGCTCTAAAAAACGATAGGCAGAGAACAGTGTGAATTGTGAAACTTCAGAAAAATACAAAAATTGGTGCTTTTCTAAATGCAAACTGTCTTCATAACTGGTTGACAGTTAAAATAATATCAATGAAAATATAAAACAGTGAAAAAAAGTAAAAAAGTAAAAAACGGTCTTCACAAATTATGCAAATATATCCAGTGAGATGCAAAAATCAAGTGAAAAAAGGAGAAAAAGATAGTCTGTTCAAATTGGTGTAAACATAACCAAAAAATGAAGTCAAATATAAGATGTGTATGTGATGGTTTTCCTCCAAGATTGAGGGTGCAAATGTGTCTTCAAAACAATAGATTCAACTTGCTGCAGATAAAAGTCTGTCTGCCAAAAAAGAAATAAACAATAGTGTAGATGGTTTTAAAAAAATAATAATATCAGAATGTCACTCACCAGTCGACGCGTTTCGGTCATCCACTGACCTTTATCAAGACTGTTTTTTTAGTATAATTGTGGTCTTTATATACCTTAGTTGGTAATTGCCAATTATCGTTATACCGGAAGTGAACTTCACCACTTCCGGTTTCGCGTAACTTAGATTTCTTAAATGCCGCATATTTGCTCCTCAAATTGTAAGGCATTTTTCTCTGTCTTCATCTCTATTTGTTCTATTAGTTTTAAACAGCTGTGGGATAATTTTTTTTTTCAGCGATCACTTATAACTTTACTATGTGTATTCCCCTATTGGTTGGCCTTATACACATAAATCCTTCTGATTGGCTAAATAAAGGGCGTGTTATAGAATGTCTACTCTATTGGCCATTAATAGTGTTATTGGTAACTTTGGTTACAGGACTGCATTTCCGTTTTCCCAGCTTGCCTATTGGATGCCAGGGATTGTCCACACTTCTTAACGGTTGGTTCAATTTGGAGGTGTGTAAAGAATTATAGGATTCTATTGGTTTCTGTTAGTATGACACGAGAGAGATCGTGGTGCTGAATTTTTTCAACTAATATATATAAAAGCAATATCAGTTAAATTGTGTAAGATCTTAATGATCCTTTATGACATATAGAATTACAACTGTATTGCTACAATATGTATGGGTCCTATTTGTATCATCTGTAAGTGTACTAGCTGGACTTTTTCAGATTGTGACAAGGAGTATTGTTTCACAAGGAAGGATTTAGATTTTTTGCTTGACAGCCTTCTAGAAAAATAGACCCTGTACAGTGTTCCTTGTGCTTATGATCAAACTTTATTGACTTTTGTTGATCTTAATACCTACTCATATGCAACTTTTCAAAAAGTGTTTTACTACCTTAAAAGCGGGTATATTACTTGAAATTCGGGTTTCTTGCTGATTCTCCAATATGTATTTTAATGAATTACTTAAAAAAACTTTTTATCAAATATGTGATGGAAAAGGGGAATATATCAATATTGGCTAGCTTTTATCTTTACAATGTTTATAGAACAAAAGTGTTCTGGTGGTACTTATTAGTTTTCAGTTTCTATTTGGCCTCAAGATATGTATTAGAACGAATCTGCAGAGACTTATTAGAATTTTTAAAGTGGATTATGTAATCTCCACTATCGAAAGGGATTTTCAAATTTCGGAATGTTGTTCCTTTTCTGGTCAGTATTCTATATATATTTGTATTTTTCTAATTGTTTTGATTAAAAATATACTTTCTCTGGTGTACTAGACTTATATATACAAGGATATTTACATTGATCATTATGTGTGAGAGGATAACAATGTTACATCTGGGTTTTAATCACCCATGGTATTGTCCATGGTGTGATCAAGATTTTTCTAATGGTATAATATTTATGTCTAGTGGGCTCGGGAGAGTCAATACTCCCTGGGACCACTATTACAATATGAACAACTATAAATAGATTCACCTATGGGTCAGAGATGAGGTACAGATGGATAGCTCTTGCTTGCACATCTTATTGTTATTCTTATACCTATGTAATGGTCAAATATTTGAAGAATGTTAGCTATTATGTCTAATGATATGACATATGTGTCTGGTGAGCTCAGGAGAAACTTGCCCCCTGGGGTCACTATTACAATATGGGCAACTTTAGATAGATTCACATCTAGGTCAGAGACTAGATATAAAGGGAGAGCTTGTACTTGCACAGCTTATTTTAGTTATTATTCCATTGTTCGATTTTCTGATTTAATTCTCGGCAGGTCAGATTAAGAAACTTTTTTAGTCATTCATCAGGATGGGTTCAGGCAGAAAAGGTATCTTCTCTTGTTGTTATTTCCGTCAATGTATCAGGGACCATCAGTTTCTTTTTAAGAGAAGAAATGGTTTCACCAGGTCATCAGATTTCCTTGCACAAAAATTGGAAAGCATAATTCGTTCTACATTCCTTATCTTTCAAGGATGGTAGAAGTTAAAGATTTTATAAATTACTCTAGTGTTTATTTTAAACTTCTCTTTAGTTCAGATTTAATAAGTGGGACAAATCTTCTTTATTATTTAATCCTCTCGGAAAAAGACAGTCTAGACGAAATATCCATTTTGATTCTTCTTTGAGTAGATTTTTCTCCTGGTTGCCTCCTCTCCAGTCCTTTGGTACTTTTTGTATTCCCATATATTTCAATGTTCTAATATCTCCAAGATGTTTTTCGGAGAAATGTTTATACAATGCGGTCTCTTTGTTGAGTTTCTCAATACACAACAAATGCTCACGTATTCTGTCCCTCAATGCCCTAGATGTTTGTCCCACATACTGGAGACCACAGGGACATTGGAGTAGGTACACAACGTTTTTGTCTTGACAGCGTATTAGATCCTTGATCTTGTATTTTTCTTGATTGTTATGTGATTGGAATTCTGTGGATTTGCTACCACATTTACATGCCTTGCATGTGTGACAAGGAAAAAAGCCTTTTACAGTTTTCCCAAATGTGTCTTTTATTTCAGATTTTTTGACCTTTTTTATGCTAGGGGTTGGTTTGTTTTTCAAATTATTAGCCTTTCTATACACAAATTTTGGTCTTTGAGGTAGTTTGTCTCCGAGGATGTCATCATCCTTCAAAATGTTCCAATGTTTCTGAAAAATGTTCTCAATAATATGGCTGTTTTCACTATATTCCGTTATTAATGGTATATTAAGGATCTCGTTGCTTTCGTTCCCACTTATCTTATCTTTATATTTGGTTAGCTCTTTTCTTTCAATTTTTTCGATTTCTTCTATCTTCTGATCCAAGAGTTTTTCATTATAACCTCTCTCAAGGAATTTTGCCTTGATTATTTGGGCTTGTTCTTCCCATTTTTGAGGGTTTGAGCAATTTTTCTTCATCCTTAAAAGTTGTCCCTTTGGGATGTTCGCTTTCCAATTTCTATGATGACAACTGGTTTGGTGGACATAGTTGTTGCTGTCCACCTTTTTAAAATGCGTTGATGTTTCAATGACATTGTCCTTGATTTCTATTTTTAAATCAAGGTATGTGAGGGATTTCTGGCTATATTCATAGGTGAAATGGAGATTTGCTTCATTTTGATTCATCACCTTAAATGTGTATTCTAGATCTTCTTGTGTTCCTTTCCAGATCAGTATGATATCGTCGATGTAGCGGCGATAAAAGACCAGGTCCGCGCCCGCTGGGCATGATTCCTAGAAAATTTCTTCCCATTTAGCCATGTAAAGATTGGCATAGCTGGGCGCGAACCTGGTCCCCATCGCCGTCCCACAGATCTGTCTGTAGAAATTCCCTTCATTACAAAAATAGTTGTGATGTAGGATATAATGAATACTCTCGAGTATAAAATCACATTGTCTTGACGGAATTTCTTCATCTCTCTCTAAATAAAATTGTACTGCTCTCATTCCTTCTTCATGAGGAATACTTGTGTATAATGCTGTGACATCACTCGTTGCCATGATGTAGCTCTCTTCCCAGTTTATTTCCTCAAGTAGGTTGATTATCTGAGTAGAATCTCTTAGATAAGATGGACGTTCCTTGACCATTTTTTGGAGATGTCTGTCCACGTACTCCGACAGATTGCTGCTCAAAGATCCTATCCCCGAAATAATTGGTCTTCCCGGGGGATTATTAAGATTTTTGTAAATCTTCGGGAGGTGGTATATTATGGGGGTCTTAGGGAACTGTACATTAATATAATTGTACTCCTTTTCATTCAAGATGTTGTCCTCTTTTGCTCCCTTTAGGAGATCTGTTAGTCTCTTTTTATATAGATTCACAGGGTTTTCTCTTAATTTTTCATATGTGTTTTTATCACCCAGAATCCTTTCTGTCTCGTTGTTATAGTCTGTTCTATTCATCACCACAATCCCACCTCCTTTATCGGCGGACTTTATGGTGAGATTGTGGTTTTGCTCCAATTGTTTAACAATTCTTAATTGTGTGTCCGATAGATTCTTATTTTTCAATTTTAGCTTTTTATTAGTGATATCTCGTATTTCTCTGCAGACTAGTGTCTCGAAAGTTTCGAGCGCTGTCCCCTTGTGTGTTAATGGATAGAATGTAGACCTTGGCCTAAGGTTTGTGTGTTTATAGCCATCATCTTGCTGAGTTTGATTATATTCTTGAAATCCACAACCCATCCTTTCAGCCGGTGTTTTCAAAAAGAACCTTTTCAGGGTTAATTTTCTGATAAATTCTTTTGTGTTTACAAATGTCGTAAATTTATCAAGACTCTTTGATGGAGCGAAAGATAGACCAAGTTTTAGAATAGATTTCTCGTCTTTGTTTAATTTATAAGAACTCAAATTGAATATCCCTTTTTCGGTCGCCTCCTCTTCCTGATTTTCCTCTTTGTTCACATTCTTTTTTGTTTTTACACCTCCTCTTTTCCCTCTGTGGGTCTTGTTTTTGCCCGAGTTGTAGATTGGTTTTGTTCCCCCTTTTTGTAGTTGTGATGGTCCAACTCTAAAAAAGAGGAAGAGGAGTGGGGTACTTGTATATTTGTTAGTGTTTGAGTATTTACTCGATTCACTCCATTTTCTTTTTCTCCAGCTTTTAATTGTCCCCCGGACTTTTCAATTTTTTCTTTCGGCCTCTCATTTTGAGGCTCTTTTCTTGATCCTTGTTGTCTTCTGTCTTGTGTGGGGGTCTCATACGTATTCCTGTTTCTAGGATGTTGATCATATGGTCTTTCATCATCACCACCAGAACACTTTTGTTCTATAAACATTGTAAAGATAAAAGCTAGCCAATATTGATATATTCCCTTTTTCCATCACATATTTGATAAAAAGTTTTTTAAAGTTTTTAAGTAATTCATTAAAATACATATTAGAGAATCAGCAAGAAACCCGAATTTCAAGTAATATACCCGCTTTTAAGGTAGTAAAACACTTTTTGAAAAGTTGCATATGACTAGGTATTAAGATCAACAAAAGTCAATAAAGTTTGATCATAAGCACAAGGAACACTGTACAGGGTCTATTTTTCTAGAAGGCTGTCAAGCAAAAAATCTAAATCCTTCCTTGTGAAACAATACTCCTTGTCACAATCTGAAAAAGTCCAGCTAGTACACTTACAGATGATACAAATAGGACCCATACATATTGTAGCAATACAGTTGTAATTCTATATGTCATAAAGGATCATTAAGATCTTACACAATTTAACTGATATTGTTTTTATATATATTAGTTGAAAAAATTCAGCACCGCGATCTCTCTCGTGTCATACTAACAGAAACCAATAGAATCCTATAATTCTTTACACACCTCCAAATTGAACCAACCGTTAAGAAGTGTGGACAATCCCTGGCATCCAATAGGCAAGCTGGGAAAACGGACATGCAGTCCTGTAACCAAAGTTACCAATAACACTATTAATGGCCAATAGAGTAGACATTCTATAACACGCCCTTTATTTAGCCAATCAGAAGGATTTATGTGTATAAGGCCAACCAATAGGGGAATACACATAGTAAAGTTATAAGTGATCGCTGGAAAAAAAAAATTATCCCACAGCTGTTTAAAACTAATAGAACAAATAGAGATGAAGACAGAGTAAAATGCCTTACAATTTTAGGAGCAAATATGCGGCATTTAAGAAATATAACAACTATCTAAGTTACGCGAAACCGGAAGTGGTGAAGTTCACTTCCGGTATAACGATAATTGGCAATTACCAACTAAGGTATATAAAGACCACAATTATACTAAAAAACCAGTCTTGATAAAGGTCAGTGGATGACCGAAACGCGTCGACTGGTGAGTGACATTCTGATTTTATTATTTTTTTAAAACCATCTACACTATTGTTTATTTCTTTTTTGGCAGACGGACTTTTATCTGCAGCAAGTTGAATCTATTGTTTTGAAGACACATTTGCACCCTCAATCTTGGAGGAAAACCATCACATACACATCTTATATTTGACTTCATTTTTTGGTTATGTGACTGTTTTACACCAATTTGAACAGACTATCTTTTTCTCCTTTTTTCACTTGATTTTTGCATCTCACTGGATATATTTGCATAATTTGTGAAGACCGTTTTTTACTTTTTTACTTTTTTTCACTGTTTTATATTTTCATTGATATTATTTTAACTGTCAACCAGTTATGAAGACAGTTTGCATTTAGAAAAGCACCAATTTTTGTATTTTTCTGAAGTTTCACAATTCACACTCGGCTAGATTTGGAGTTTTGTCGGTAACGACCCGAAAAACTAACGCCGGCTTTTTTCTGGCCGCACCATAAAAATAACTCTGGTATTGAGAGTCCACATAAAGGCTGCGTTAGGCTCCAAAAAAGGAGCGTAGAGCATTTTTAACGCAGCTTCAACTCTCAATACCAGAGTTGCTTACGCAAGCGGCCAGCCTCAAAAACGTGCTCGTGCACGATTCCCCCATAGGAAACAATGGGGCTGTTTGAGCTGAAAAAAACCCTAACACCTGCAAAAAAGCCGCGTTCAGCTCTTAACGCAGCCCCATTGTTTGCTATGGGGAAACACTTCCTACGTCTGCACCTAACACCCTAACATGTACCCCGAGTCTAAACACCCCTAACCTTACACTTATTAAACCCTAATCTGCCGCCCCCGCTATCGCTGACCCCTGCATATTATTTTTAACCCCTAATCTGCCGCTCCGTAAACCGCCGCTACTTACATTATCCCTATGTACCCCTAATCTGCTGCCCCTAACACCGCCGACCCCTATATTATATTTATTAACCCCTAATCTGCCCCCCTCAACGTCGCCTCCATCTGCCTACACTTATTAACCCCTAATCTGCCAACCGCAAAGCGCCGCCACCTACGTTATCCTTATGTACCCCTAATCTGCTGCCCCTAACACCGCCGACCCCTATATTATATTTATTAACCCCTAATCTGCCCCCTCAAGTCGCCTCCATCTGCCTACACTTATTAACCCCTAATCTGCCGACCGCAAAGCGCCGCCACCTACGTTATCCTTATGTACCCCTAATCTGCTGCCCCTAACACCGCCGACCCCTATATTATATTTATTAACCCCTAATCTGCCCCCTCAACGTCGCCTCCACCTGCCTACACTTATTAACCCCTAATCTGCCGAGCGGACCTGAGCGCTACTATAATAAAGTTATTAACCCCTAATCCGCCTCACTAACCCTATAATAAATAGTATTAACCCCTAATCTGCCCTCCCTAACATCGCCGACACCTAACTTCAATTATTAACCCCTAATCTGCCGACCGGAGCTCACCACTACTCTAATAAATGTATTAACCCCTAAAGCTAAGTCTAACCCTAACACTAACACCCCCCTAAGTTAAATATAATTTAAATCTAACGAAATTAATTAACTCTTATTAAATAAATTATTCCTATTTAAAGCTAAATACTTACCTGTAAAATAAATCCTAATATAGCTACAATATAAATTATAATTATATTATAGCTATTTTAGGATTAATATTTATTTTACAGGTAACTTTGTATTTATTTTAACCAGGTACAATAGCTATTAAATAGTTAAGAACTATTTAATAGCTAAAATAGTTAAAATAATTACAAATTTACCTGTAAAAGAAATCCTAACCTAAGCTACAATTAAACCTAACACTAGACTATCAATAAATTAATTAAATAAACTACCTACAATTACCTACAGTTAACCTAACACTACACTATCAATAAATTAATTAAATACAATTGCTACAAATAAATACAATTAAATAAACTAGCTAAAGTACAAAAAATAAAAAAGAACTAAGTTACAAAAAATAAAAAAATATTTACAAACATAAGAAAAATATTACAACAATTTTAAACTAATTACACCTACTCTAAGCCCCCTAATAAAATAACAAAGCCCCCCAAAATAAAAAAATGCCCTACCCTATTCTAAATTACTAAAGTTCAAAGCTCTTTTACCTTACCAGCCCTGAACAGGGCCCTTTGCGGGGCATGCCCCAAGAAATACAGTTCTTTTGCCTGTAAAAAAAAATATACTATACCCAAGCCCCCCAACATTACAACCCACCACCCACATACCCCTAATCTAACCCAAACCCCCCTTAAATAAACCTAACACTAAGCCCCTGAAGATCATCCTACCTTGTCTTCACCTCACCGGGTATCACACCGATCCGTCCAGAAGAGCTCCTCCGATGTCCTGATCCAAGCCCAAGTGGGGGGCTGAAGAGGTCCATGATCTGGCTGAAGTCTTCATCCAAGCAGGGCAGAAGAGGTCTTCCATCCAATTCCGATTGGCTGATAGGATTCTATCAGCCAATCGGAATTAAGGTAGGAATATTCTGATTGGCTGATGGAATCAGCCAATCAGAATCAAGTTCAATCCGATTGGCTGATCCAATCAGCCAATCAGATTGAGCTCGCATTCTATTGGCTGTTCCTACCTTAATTCCGATTGGCTGATAGAATCCTATCAGCCAATCGGAATTCGAGGGATGCCATCTTGGATGACGTCATTTAAAGGAACCGTCATTCGTCGTTCAGTCGTCGGCCAGGATGGATGTTCCGCGTTGGAGGTCTTCAGGATGCTGCCGCTTCGCTCCGGATGGATGCCGCTTGGATGAAGGCTTCAATCGGATGGAAGACCTCTTCTGCCCCGCTTGGATGAAGACTTCAGCCGGATCATGGACCTCTTCAGCCCCCCGCTTGGGCTTGGATCAGGACATCGGAGGAGCTCTTCTGGACGGATCGGTGTGATACCCGGTGAGGTGAAGACAAGGTAGGATGATCTTCAGGGGCTTAGTGTTAGGTTTATTTAAGGGGGGTTTGGGTTAGATTAGGGGTATGTGGGTGGTGGGTTGTAATGTTGGGGGGCTTGGGTATTGTATGTTTTTTTTTACAGGCAAAAGAGCTGTATTTCTTGGGGCATGCCCCGCAAAGGGCCCTGTTCAGGGCTGGTAAGGTAAAAGAGCTTTGAACTTTAGTAATTTAGAATAGGGTAGGGCATTTTTTTTATTTTGGGGGGCTTTGTTATTTTATTAGGGGGCTTAGAGTAGGTGTAATTAGTTTAAAATTGTTGTAATATTTTTCTTATGTTTGTAAATATTTTTTTATTTTTTGTAACTTAGTTCTTTTTTATTTTTTGTACTTTAGCTAGTTTATTTAATTGTATTTATTTGTAGCAATTGTATTTAATTAATTTATTGATAGTGTAGTGTTAGGTTAATTGTAGGTAATTGTAGGTAGTTTATTTAATTAATTTATTGATAGTCTAGTGTTAGGTTTAATTGTAACTTAGGTTAGGATTTCTTTTACAGGTAAATTTGTAATTATTTTAACTATTTTAGCTATTAAATAGTTCTTAACTATTTAATAGCTATTGTACCTGGTTAAAAAAAATACAAAGTTACCTGTAAAATAAATATTAATCCTAAAATAGCTATAATATAATTATAATTTATATTGTAGCTATATTAGGATTTATTTTAAAGGTAAGTATTTAGCTTTAAATAGGAATAATTTATTTAATAAGAGTTAATTAATTTCGTTAGATTTAAATTATATTTAACTTAGGGGGGTGTTAGTGTTAGGGTTAGACTTAGCTTTAGGGGTTAATACATTTATTAGAATAGTGGTGAGCTCCGGTTGGCAGATTAGGGGTTAATAATTGAAGTTAGGTGTCGGCGATGTTAGGGAGGGCAGATTAGGGGTTAATACTATTTATTATAGGGTTAGTGAGGTGGATTAGGGGTTAATAACTTTATTATAGTAGCGCTCAGGTCCGGTCGGCAGATTAGGGGTTAATAAGTGTAGGCAGGTGGAGGCGACGTTGAGGGGGGCAGATTAGGGGTTAATAAATATAATATAGGGGTCGGCGGTGTTAGGGGCAGCAGATTAGGGGTACATAAGGATAACGTAGGTGGCGGCGCTTTGCGGTCGGCAGATTAGGGGTTAATAAGTGTAGGTAGGTGGAGGCGACGTTGTGGGGGGCAGGTTAGGGGTTAATAAATATAATACAGGGGTCGGCGGTATTAGGGGCAGCAGATTAGGGGTACATAAGGATAACGTAGTTGTTATTCGAGTGTCGGCGATGTGGGGGGACCTCGGTTTAGGGGTACATAGGTAGTTTATGGGTGTTAGTGTACTTTAGAGTACAGTAGTTAAGAGCTTTATGAACCGGCGTTAGCCCAGAAAGCGCTTAACTACTGACTTTTTTCCTGCGGCTGGAGTTTTGTCGTTAGATGTCTGACGCTCACTTCAGCCACGACTCTAAATACCGGAGTTAGAAAAATCCCATTGAAAAGATAGGATACGCAATTTACGTAAGGGGATCTGCGGTATGGAAAAGTCGCGGCTGAAAAGTGAGCGTTAGACCCTATTTTGAGTGACTCCAAATACCGGCGGTAGCCTAAAACCAGCGTTAGGAGCCTCTAACGCTGGTTTTCACGGCTAACGCCAAACTCCAAATCTAGGTGACTGTTCTCTGCCTATCGTTTTTTAGAGCAGTTTTTTCACAATTGTCAAAATATTGTTTGTAATTGTTTTTCTACACAGTTTTTGATTCTGACACATAATCAACATAAAGTATACGCATCTACCAATTGAACATTACATGCTTTTTTAATATTAGAGCAGACACATTAAATCCTTAGACCCAAGGTATTTAGCACACCGCTCCAACACGCCCACAGGCCGCCACACAGGAAGCCACTCATTCGTACTTTATATTGTTATTCTTGTCATCTCCTACAGGAGGGTTTTATCTAATTGTAAAATCTTGGATCCTCGATTATTTGTTTTTATTGTAACATTGTTTTAACCAACATTGTTTTAAATTGCTACATCATTTGTTTTATTGTCACATTAAATTGTTCAAACTGTCACATTGTTATAATTTCTTATTCAAAATGCTACTGCTTGAATAATACTCATTTCACATTATCCACACCCTGCCATTGTTGTTTGGCGCTTTGATATTACTTCTTCTGATTCTCCATACACTTTTTGACCGCTAGGGGTCAATTTATTAGAGCTAAGGGTCATCATTGTAGTAGGCGCTCAGTGACAGACTTCGTTTAATTTGTTCAGAACAATGCTGGATGTAAACCGACTAGTACGAAACATAACTCTCAAAAAACATTTCTCTGGCGGTGAGCCTGCACCCAATGTTGATCTGAACAAAAGAAAGATGTGTGATGGAATTGTTAGGATTAATCTTAATACTAATTCCAGTTTTCTGAAACCTGTAATATGATTTTGTTGGACTCCCTAGCAGGGGGTACCTCTAATATGTCTCCGAACATAGACAGATTTGGGGGTTTCAAAACCCCTTCTACCTTTTATCCCATTCACAGTCGGGGACCCCTAGTTGAGAAGTTCTATAGCAGGGTTGAGAAGGACCTTAGGAACCTTTCCCTTAATGGGATTAATAGGGAGAAGGATAACTTGACCAAAATGGAAAGACAAGCACTGACTGAACTACAATCCAATAACAACATTGTGATCAGGGCAGCCGACAAAGGCGGTTCTGTAGTGGTGATGGACAAAACAGCATATAGAGATGAAGCCCTGCGCCAACTCTGTGATGAAACACAGTACTATATACTACCGGCGAATCCTGTCCATAAATATCAAAGGGAACTTGTGCACCTTCTGGATGATGGACTTGAGCAGGGTTTTATTGACCAAAGTACATTTGACTATGTGAATGTCCAACATCCTGTGATGTCTACCTCATCCATAAATTTCTTAGATGTGACTCTAAAGGGCAACAATGATGGTAAAATTGAAAGTAGCATATACAGAAAACCAATCTCGGGCAACTGTGTATTACATGCAAACAGCTGTCACCCTAAGAATATATTGTATTCTATTGCAAAGGGACAGCTGATGAGAACTAAAAGAAATTGCTCTACAGATGAGAGCTTTCAACATCATCAAAGTGAACTAGTGGGTCGCTTACGTTCTAGAGGCTACCCAAGAAAAATAATCAACAAAGCCATGAACGAGGTTAAGACTGTAAGTAGGACAAGCCTACTTAAGGACAGACAGGATACCACAAAGGGAGTGACAAATCAGGTGAACTTTGTGACTGACTATAGTACCGAATATCACAAAATCTGTGATATTGTGAGAAAACATTTCAAACTCTTGATAGCTGATGACAGGTTGGTGGACTGTAAGATGCTCATACAGAAAAAACAAATCTTTGGGCAACTATCTATCACCTACTGTACTACCCAAAACCACTGTACATACTAGCTCTTGGCTTACTAGCAAGGGCATGTTTAAATGTGGCAGCAGTAGATGCAGAACATGCGACCATATTGATGTCTCAGACACCTTTACTTCTGCTGTCAAGGGCCGCACTTTTGAAATCAATTACTGTCTCAATTGTACGTCTACATTTGTGATTTATTTAATCACATGTACAATTTTTAAAATACAGTATGTGGGACTTACGACCCGTGACATTAGATCAAGGATCAGGGAGCACCTTTCTAAAATCAACACAGGAAAGTCTACATCCCCCATAGTTCAACATTTCTCTGTCTTTCACCAGAAAGATGTTACCAGTTTTAGGTGGCTAGCCATAGACAAGGTAACTCCTCCCACAAGGGGTGGAGATAGACAGACTGTTGGAGAGACGAGAAATGCTATGGATATTCAAGCTCTGCACTAAGGTCCCTTTGGGCCTTAATGCAGAGTTTGATCTCATTAACTATTGGGAATAATTTTTGAATATTACTCTGAATATTAACATATTTATTTGACATAATATACTAGTTTCTTCATCAATTGAGATGTCTGTTACACACATATATAACATGGTATCTATACAGATATGCTGTCTTGTACATTGAGTCAATAAGAAAATGTCTTTGAAAAGCCTAGGACATATATGTATATTGTATCCTTTCTCTTTTTTCTGTGAAATATTGGTATAGATTGTTGTCTTTAGCATTTCAACACTATGATTGTCTTGGAACTTTAAGGACTCTTGTTACGTTAGAGTATGGTTTGATTTGTTTCATTTTGTTTTGTTTTATATTGTTTGAGCACTTAAATAGGGAGCCTGCACCTTGGATCATAATGACACCTTTATAAGTAAGGTCATTCCTATATGCTTTCATAAGCTTGCGGCTCCACAACATATGTTTCTATAATGAATTAAAATCATTTGATACAAAATGAAGTGGAACAAAATTAAATGAAACAGATAAATTAATTAATATCCAATATGTGCTGATTTTCATATATTCGAGGTTTACCTAGGTAGGAGTATTTATACTGTAGTGGTGTATATATGCATACTTGTGTATTTATATATCTTTTGTAGAAATATCTAACATTGTATTCTATATGTATTTGAATCTGTGTATAGTATGTTTTCATCAATGGAAACTAACTACATTGTAGCACGGGCATTGGTTGAAGTCAATATTTGTTTTAACCAAAAAGGTTTCTGCAACTCCTTTTTAAAGCACCTTTGAGTAAAAGTTTGTATCAGTAGTGATTACGGCTCACGCCAAAACGCGTATACTGTTTTTCATGCCTGTGTTCTATCTATTTTTCTATTCTCACCGTTCCTCCATGGAATACTTTTTAAATGGATTATAAATAAAATTTTGACTTTTAATTGCTGCTGCCACTTCTTTGTTCTATTTTGGATTATACTACTTATTTTACAGACATGTATATTCTGCTCAGTGCCACTTATTTTACAGGCATGTATAGTCTGCTCAGTACTACTTATTTTACAGACATGTAAAGTCTGCTTAGTACTACTTATTTTACATACATGTATAGTCTGCTCAGTACTACTTATTTTACAGACATGTATATTCTGCTCAGTACTACTTATTTTACAGACATGTATAGTCTGCTCAGTACTACTTATTTTACAGACATGTATAGTCTGCTCAGTACTACTTATTTTACAGACATGTATATTCTGCTCAATACTACTTATTTTACAGACATGTATATTCTGCTCAGTACTACTTATTTTACAGACATGTATAGTCTGCTCAGTACTACTTATTTTACAGACATGTATAGTCTGCTCAGTACTACTTATTTTACAGACATGTATAGTCTGCTCAGTACTACTTATTTTACAGACATGTATAGTCTGCTCAGTACTACTTATTTTACAGGCATGTATATTCTGCTCAGTACTACTTATTTTACAGGCATGTTTTTTTCTGCTCAGTACTACTTATTTTACAGACATGTATATTCTGCTCAGTACTACTTATTTTACAGGCATGTATAGTCTGCTCAGTAATACTTATTTTACAGGCATGTATATTTTGCTCAGTACTACTTATTTTACAGGCATGTATAGTCTGCTCAGTACTACTTATTTTACAGATATGTATAATCTGCTCAGTACTACTTATTTTACAGACATGTATAGTCTGCTCAGTACTACTTATTTTACAGACATGTATAGTCTGCTCAGTACTACTTATTTTACAGGCATGTATAGTCTGCTCATTACTACTTATTTTACAGACATGTATAGTCTGCTCAGTAATACTTATTTTACAGGCACGTACATTCTGCTCAGTACTACTTATTTTACAGACATGTATATTCTGCTCAGTACTACTTATTTTACAGACATGTATTGTCTGCTCAGTACTACTTATTTTACAGACATGTATAGTCTGCTCAGTACTACTTATTTTACAGACATGTATATTCTTCTCAGTACTACTTATTTTACAGACATGTATAGTCTGCTCAGTACTACTTATTTTACAGACATATATATTCTGCTCAGTACTACTTATTTTACAGGCATGTATATTCTGCTCAGTACTACTTATTTTACAGACATGTATAGTCTGCTCAGTACTACTTATTTTACAGGCATGTATAGTCTGCTCAGTACTACTTATTTTACAGGCATGTATAGTCTGCTCAGTACTACTTATTTTACAGACGTATATTCTGCTCAGTACTACTTATTTTACAGGCATGTATATTCTGCTCAGTACTACTTATTTTACAGGCATGTATAGTCTGCTCAGTAATACTGTACTTATTTTACAGACAAGTATATTCTGCTCAGTACTACTTATTTTACAGACAAGTATATTCTGCTCAGTACTACTTATTTTACAGACATGTATAGTCTGCTCAGTACTACTTATTTTACAGACATGTATAGTCTGCTCAGTACTACTTATTTTACAGGCATGTATAGTCTGCTCAGTACTACTTATTTTACAGGCATGTATAATCTGCTCAGTACTACTTATTTTACAGACATGTATAGTCTGCTCAGTAATACTTATTTTACAGACATGTATAGTCTGCTCAGTAATACTTATTTTACAGACATGTATATTCTGCTCAGTACTACTTATTTTACAGACATGTATATTCTGCTCAGTACTACTTATTTTACAGGCATGTATAGTCTGCTCAGCTCAGTACTACTTATTTTACAGGCATGTATAGTCTGCTCAGTACTACTTATTTTACAGACATGTATAGTCTGCTCAGTACTACTTATTTTACAGACATGTATATTCTGCTCAGTAATACTTATTTTACAGACATGTATATTCTGCTCAGTACTACTTATTTTACAGACGTATATTCTGCTCAGTAATACTTATTTTACAGACGTATATTCTGCTCAGTAATACTTATTTTACAGGCATGTATAGTCTGCTCAGTATTACTTATTTTACAGACATGTATGTACTACTTCATTCACTATTAGTTTAAATATTAAGTTTGAATCTATGCAGTTTTGTTTTCAGTGACATCAGACAAATCGGAGCAGACAGCTGAGTTATATCCACTCCTAAATTACAGCTCACAGTATTTACAAATTGACTTTGAGAAATGGTTTAAAAATTCTTATCCTTGTGTGATGTTTGTGTGGATGGTGCCAGCCGGCTGAACTCTATTAATCATGTCTGTCTTTAGGATACTTTAGTCTGAATTGACCTTGTCATTTATGGAGTCAGACACACTTTGCTGTTAGAGTCACCAGATGGCGCTGTTGGCTAAAAACACACACCTAAGTATTAGAGATGTGCTTCCAGTTCAATAGGAGTTAAAATTAATAACGAAAATAGTTTGATTGTTGAGTTTTAACAAAACGAATATCTAAATGAATACAACAACGCAATTTAAAGAAAACAAAAAAAAACTGATGAAATTCGTCAGTATTTATTTTCTTTAAATTACTTTTAAGGGGTTAATACTTTTGTGTGCTGGAGAGCAGCGATAACCCAGTCCTCTTCTTCACAGAGCCGGGGTCACAATAACAGGAATCTTAATGTGGTGGCTCCCAGTGCCTGCACTAATAGAGAAGGACCTTTAGTGTAAGCCCTTGGGGCCAGCCATGCTTAGCGTACTATTAGCGCGGCCAGTGTTATGTGAAGAAGAGGAGAAGGTTAACTCGCTCTCCAGTGTGCAAAAGGTAAGCATAAAGCTACAGATGTAATTTTTCACCTGTAGCTTTTATCATTTCTATTTGTATAACGAAAAAGAACGTAAATATTTAACCAATATTCAGTATTCTTTTAGCTTTAAACAAAACGAGTACCGAATAGGGCAGCCAACAATTATTTGGGGAAACTAATTTCCCTGAATATTCATTACAAAAAATTTGGACAAACCGAATTTTTCGCTTCTGCACATCTCAACTGACTATTGCTAAACACAGACATAAGATTTTAAAACGAGAGTCCCCAGTCATATCACAAAAGCCATATTAGAATTTTTCTAATCCTTTGGGGCTGGTTGTAGGGTTACACCCAGCCTGCAATTTAACTACATGGGCCCAGATAACAAGTGGAACGCTAATGATAGTGTAGGGTGCAGCATCAATATCGCTGGACCGCACTAAAATTAGCATGCACATTGATTTTACAAGTCCATGGTGAAACTGAATTACCAGTGAAGGTTTAGTGCGGCCAACATCCCTTTAGCAAGCCCTACACTTTCAATGAATTTTGTGACCACTCTAAACATGCGTAAAAAAGGATGTGCACACATACATAGATATATATACACTTCTGAGCCCTTCTCAGTCAATACATTGAAATATAAAATATAATTTTTTATTAAATGTAATCTTTTCATGTGTTTTTTTTTTAATATAAATAATTGAAATTGCTATGTTCTTCACTTGATCAGATACTTTAAGTTAGCTGGGAAGTGATTCTGTGGATATTCCTTTTCTCTTGTTTAAGATACACCCTCACAAATGTACTTAGGGTATGTATTGTAATTAGGGATGGGCGAATGTGTTTATATTCAAATTCGAATGTTAGAACGAATGTTAATTTAAAAATTCAATTTACATAATAGAATGTTGATAAGAACGAATATTCTTAAAAATTCTATTACCGAATGTTAGTTACGGTTTTCGAATGTCACTTTTGAATTTGAATGTGACATTCAAATTCGAATGTCACATTCAAATTCGAATATTACATTTATAAAACATAGTTTTAGACTAGAAATACTATTTCGAATTTGAATGTCATATTTTAATTCGAATGTCACATCCTAATTCGAATATTACATTTATAAAACACAGTATTAGACTAGAAATACTATTTCGAATTCAAATGTTACATTTGAATTCGAATGTAGCATTTCGAATTCGAATATTACATTTAAAAAACACAGTATTAGCCTAGAAATACTATTTCAAATTCTAATGTGACATTCGAATTCATATCTGACATTCAAATTTGAATATTACATTTATTAAACACAGTTGTAGACTAGCAATACTATTTCAAATTCGAATGTTACATTCGAATTAGAATGTCACATTCAAATATTATATTTCGAAATTGAATGAATACATAGCTAAACATTCTATTATTCGAACAAATATTTTCGAATTTTATTGAAAAATTCTAAAATGAAAATTCAAAAATAGAATGTTAGAATGATATATAAACATTGGAAATTCAATTTGAACAAACGAATGTATCAAAATTCGTTTTAAATTTAAAATTTTTAGAAACATTCGCCCATCCCTAATTGTAATGTACCCCATGAATGTAATTTACTTTGTATAGTGCTACGGAATCTGTTGGCACTTTATAAGTAATGATAATAATAATATATATATCAATATCTATAAATATTCATATAGATATAAATATTTATTTTTTTAAATATACAAATATATATAAAAGTATAAATTTTAAAATAAAAAAGAACATTTTCTTCTAAGTGAAGAACATAGGTATTTGAAGTGATATTAACAAACCTTCAGCTTTGTCGATGTTGGCCTAGCGCACCTTCGGGTTACTGCTTAAGCAAAAAAAGGAAAGGTCTTTTAGTGTGCCCCACAGTTATCTATTGCGAAAGGTAGTTAGCGCGGTTGTGTTATCCGACCTCCATATTAACATTTTTACTTTCAACTTGTTATAGCAGCGCAAACATGGGAACGCTATTAATTTACCGTGAGCGCAGTTAGCACTCAACAGAACTAATATTTTTGGGCTCAAATTGTAACCTAGCCCATGGCCAGTATTTTTAAGGTTTACGTAAATGTAGAAAATAAAGAATAAATATATAAATAAAGACCCTATCATGGTGAAGCTTCTTGGAATGTTGGAGTGTATTTATAAATAAATGATAATATAAAATCAGTCCTAGCAGCTTTAGTTCCTGAGTTATTCTGTATAATTAGTTATGCACTTATATGTTAATGAGCACTGCAGGTATTTCTTTCCAAGAAAGGTGGTAACCCTTACCGGTGGGCAAATGTTTTTTTTTTATTTTATAAAGACTGTGAGCTAGATCTCAATCTTGCAGTATAAATAGAGTTGGTATAAGAGAAAATCTGCAGCTATATTTACATAGTGGATACATTTCTATGACAAGATCACGGTCTAATAATGTGTTGTACCACTTCAATTACCCTTAGCCTCCCTCCCCATACACTCCCACACAAACAGTGGTATGCCTTAACAACACTAGCTTCGGCTTGGCTATGGAACCCTGTCACAACTTGGTCCATAATACCAACTTTGCCTCACTAGCCTACCCCAGACCCCTTACACAACTCCCAATGCAAACCACCTCACCAACCAAGAGATCCCCTTCAAAAAGCCCCAGAACAGATTTATTTCCCCTAATCCCTATCCCGACATTGACACAATGACATAACAAAAACTGGTTCACAGAGAGCTGACACCAGAACAGTACAATATACAGAATGGTGCTAAACAAGTAACAAACCTTCTGCAAATTGTTTCAGCATAAACATATGTGAAAAGTCACAGTGACAACATATTGAATTAAGAAGTATCATCTGTTCATAATACAATTTTCATGTGGAAAGGAATGACATAAGCCAACATTCCATCCATAAAAAATCCTTTGTAAGGTGTATCACATAGCTTTAATGGGATGTTCACATTCAAACCCATTTCCATTCAATTAGAAAACCATACAATAGCACTTTTGTGCTTAGAGGAAGATGGCTGCACCTCACTGACGAGGCCCAAAAGCAGACTGAAATGATCATCTGGGGTTGCCATGTTCCTTGTTCAAAGAAGGATTGCCTGGTATTTCGGAGCTGGACTGAACTTGTTAGACGAGATCAGACTGATATACTTTGGGAAAGTTCTTCTCTGTGAAAAGCACAATTAGAACAAGCTAATGAGCTATTGTTCGTTCTGAAGAGAGCGTTTCTCTTTTTTTATTTATTAATATAAATAGGCCCGTTGTAATTTCCCTGGAGTCATACAAAACACAGACATGGACTGCATTCTCAAACCAGACTTGGTAAACATCCAAAATTTTGTTGTGTAATTTTCCTTATGGACTTGCACCTAGGCTTGTCCGAGGGTAACTGTCTTCAAATTCAAATCAACCAGTAGAAGGAAAGCTTTTCTTTCATTCTATTGGCTGATTTTAATTTGAAGATTAAAATCAGGCAATAGGAATGCAATTGTACCCCCATATAAAAGGGGTACCTCGCATTCACAATTCAGTGTGCGGTTGGGGACCGCATGAAGAGGACCTCTGTGTGGAACGTGTCCATATGAAGACCACCATCTCCAACACCGCCACCAGGAAGAATATAACAAGATGGACCACCGGAGAAGAAGGACAACCGCCCGGATGAAGCTGGAGTGCTGCGGCCATCATCTTCTGTGAGTATCTTCTTGGGGGTTAGTGTTAGTTTTTTTTTATTTTTGGGGTGTTTTTTAAAGATGAGTTGTTGTTTTATATTTTACTGGGCAGCAAAAGAGCTGAATGCCCTTTTAAAGGCATTGTCCAGCCAAAATGCCCTTTTCAGGGCACTTTGTAGATTAGTTTTTTTTTTAGATAGTTTTTATTATGGGGGGTGGGGGTTAATGTTAGAGGGGTAAATGTTTTGTTTTTTTTTTAAAAAGAGCTGAATCGCTTTAGGGCAATGCCCTACAAATGGCCCTTTTAAGGGCAATTTGTAGTTTAGTTTTAGAATAGGGATTTTTTTATTTTGGGGTGGGATTTTTTATTTTGGGGTATTAGAATAGCGGTAAATATTTTTTAGCCTTTTTTTATTTTTTTGTAATTCTAGGTGTTGTTGTTTGTTTGTTTTTTGTAATGTTAGGGTTTTTATTTTTAGTAATGGTAATTTTTTTATTTTTTTTAAAGGTAAGATTAGGTTTATATTTAATTTGACAGGTAAGGATTTTTTTGGTAAAATTTGGGGTACAGTAGTTTATTTTGGGTTAAGTTAGGGGGTGATAGGTTAGAGGGTTTATATGTAAGTGTATTACTTTGCAATCTGAGGGGATGGCAGTTTAGGTATTAATAGTATAGTTTAGCTATTGCAATGTGGGGGGGGGTTAGGGGTTAATAGCATAGCTTATATATTGCAATATGGGGGTAACGGTTTAGGGGTTAATAGTATATTTATGTAGTTTAGGGGTTAATAGTGTGTTTAGTGTAAGTGTTTCATCTCTCTTTACTCAAACTTTCAGGTTGCGTAAAAAGTTTGAGCAGTAAATGCGATTGCGCTCACACAATCACATTTACTTTCAACATGTAATACAAGAGCAAATTAGCACTTTACAGTGGATTTGAGCGTAAATAATACCGCAATCGCATTTATTCACCTAGCATTAACGATATTGCTCCTCTTGTAATCTAGTCCTATATGTGTTGTGTAAATAATATTGTTGCATAATTTTTCCTATGGACTTTGCACCCAGGCTTGTCTGGGGTTAATTGCCCGAGTCACTGAAAGCTGCGTAACTTTCTGTGAGTCCTGGTGAGCACCCAGGGCTGTGACTTTTGCAGAATCATGGAATGTGTATCCAGTCCGGTTTGAGAGTATACACACACACACACAAAACATGGAAGCAGACTTCACTCTAAAACCTGACCAGGTACATATTCCATGACCCAGCAAAATTCACAGCCCTGGATACTCACAGACCTTTGAACAGCTTTCAGTGACTCAGGCAGTCAACTCCATTCAAGTCTGGGTTGACAGCCCAAAAACACAAAATGCAGAAAGTATGGGACTCTCTTGCAAGCACACAGCTAGATTAAAAGTAAAATGGAAGAGTTAGTCACAGCATTTAATCAAATCTTTCTAGGCTCAGGACCATGTCAAGATCTCTTACTCCCTGGGTCCCTAAATTACAACCATACAATGCATGCTTTCAATCAGACTGTTATACAAATAATCTTGCTTTTAATCTAGTTACATGCTTGCAAGAGAGTGTCAGACATTCTATGAGTTGTGTTAATAATTTTGTTTTGTTTTTCCTATGGGCTTTGCACACAGGCTTGACTGGGGTTGACTGCCTGAGTTACTATAAGCTGTGTAGCTGTCTGTGAGTATCCAGAGGTGTGAGTTTTGCATGGTCATGTAGATAGCAGGGTCATGGAGATTTGGCTGGCCATGACAGAGTTTTGATCTGGTAGTCCTCCATCTACACTTTGGTGGACCTGGCTGTGTGGCATGGAGCATTGTCCTGCGGGAGAAAACAATCCTCGGAGTTGGAGAACACAGAAGGAAGAAAATTTTCTTCCAGGATAACCTTGTACGTGGATTGATTAATGTGCCCTTCACAAAGATAAAGCTGCATGATTCCAGGTCATCTTCTCTGATGAGTCCTATTTTCAGCTTTGCCCAACAACTGGTCATCTCATGGTTAGACAGAGACCTGGAGAGGCCTACATGCCACACACCTAGATTACGAGTTTTGAGTGCTTTAGAGAAATTAATAAGTTACGTTATTTCATTTCCTATAGTGCTGCCATTACAAGTTTTCAAACATACGCCTTTTGCGTGCGATATGGTTGCATTGAGCTCCATACCACACACAATAAGAGCGCTGCGATCGCGGAAACAAAAGTTCCGTAACGCAGCCCTATTGATGTCTATGGGGAAATAAAAATACTGTTTAAACCTAACACCCTAACATAAACCCTACATCTAAACACCCCTAATCTGCTGCCCCCAACATCGCTGACGCCTGCCTACAGTTATTAACCCCTAATCTGCTGCTCCTGATATCGCCGCTACCTAAAAAAAAATTAACCCCTAATCTGCCGCTCCCGATATCACCGCCACTATACTACATTTATTAACCCCTAAACCGCCAGCCCCCCACATCGCAACAAGCTAAATTAAACTATATTAACCCCTAAACCTAACCCTAACACCCCCTAACTTTAACATAATAAAAATATAGCTAAATTAAATGTACAATTATTAACTAAATAAACCTATTAACCCCTTAACCACCAGCCCCCCCCCACATCGCAGCAAGATAAATTAAACTACAGTATATTAACCCCTAAACCTAAACCTAACCCTAACCCCCCTAACTTTAACATAATTAAATTAGATCTAAATTAAATTTACAATTATTACCTAAATAATTCCTATTTATAACTAAATGCATACTTACCTGTGAAATAAAACCTAAGATAGCTACAATATAACTAATAGTTATATTGTAGCTAGCTTAGGTTTTATTTTTATTTCACAGGTAAGTTTGTATTTATTTTAACTAGGTAGACTAGTTAGTAAATAGTTATTAACTATTTACTAACTACCTAGTTAAAATAAATTCAAACTTACCTGTGAAATAAAACCTAACCTGCCTTACACTAAAACCTACAATTACAAAAAATAAAAATAAACTACTGTTACAAAAAAATTAAAAACCTACTATTACAAAAAATAAAAAAAACTACCATTACCTTTTGTAGGGCATTGCCCTGAGTTAAACAACTCTTTTGCTACAAAAAAAGAATACAAACACCCCCTAACACTATACAGACCCCCACCCCCCAAACTACCAGGGGCCCTTAAAAGAGCCTTTTGGGGGGCCCTTAAAAGGGCCTTTTGTAGGGCATTGCCCTGAGTTAAACAGCTCTTTTGCTACAAGAAACCACCCCCTAAGAAAATACATTACACAAATGATCAAAAATAAAAAATAAATATTCCTATTCTAATACCCACAAAAAAAACACCCTAAAATAAAAAAACCTAATCTAGAATAAACTACCAATGGCCCTTAAAAGGGCCTTTTGGGGGCATTGCCCTAAAGATAACAGCTCTTTTAGTGAAAACCCATCGAATTAGCCAATAGAATGAGAGCTGCTTAAATTCTATTGGCAGATTTGAATAGCTAATAGGATTTTAGCAGCCCTAATTCCTATTGGCTGATTCAGATTTTTCAGCCAATAGGAATGCAAGGGATGCCATCTTGAATTGCGTCCCTTGCATTTAAAATTCAGTGTTCGGCGGCGAACGTATGAGGAGGATGCTCCGCACCGGCTGGATGAAGATCAAAGAGGCCGCCTGGATGAAGACTTCTTGCTGTCTGGATGAGGACTTCTCCGGCTGGATGAAGATAGAAGAGGCCGTCTGGATGAAGACTTCTTGCTGCATGGATGATGACTTCCCGGCTGGATGAAGATAGAAGAGGCCACCTGGATGAAGACTTCTTGCCGCATGGATGATGACTTCGCCGGCTGGATGAGGATCCTTTAAGCGGGACTTCAACAACTGTAAGTGGATCGTCGGGGGTTAGTGTTAGGTTTTTTTAAGGTTTTTTTGGGTGGGTTTTTTTTTTAGTTTAGGGTCTGGGCAGTAAAAGAGATAAATGCCCTTTTAAGGGCAATGCCCATACAAATGTCCTTTTCAGGGCAATGGTAAGCTTAGGTTATTTTAGATAGTTTTTTTATTTGGGAGGGTTGGTTGGGTGGTGGGTTTTACTGTTGGGGGGTGTTTGTATTTTTTTTACAGGTAAAAGAGCTGATATCTTTGGGGCAATGCCCCACAAAAGGCCCTTTTAAGAGCCATTGGTAGTTTATTGTAGGCTAGGGTTTTTTTTTATTTTGGGGGGCTTTTTTATTTTGATAGGGCTATTAGAATAGGTGTAATTCTTTTTTACTTTTGATCATTTGTTTGTTATTTTTTTAATTTAGTGTTTTGTTATTTTTGTAATTTAGTTAGTTTTTATTTTTTGTAATTAGATACTTTTTGTAATTTTTAGAGTAGTGTTTTTTATTGGTAGTTTAGTTTTATTTAATTGGTAGTTAGTTTAATTTTAGTTTATTAATTATAATAGTTTAATTGTTAGTTTAAATTTTTTTTTTATTTGACAGGTAAATTATAATTTAATGTAAGATAGGGAAATTGTAATTTTAATATAAAGTTGGGGGGTCGTTAAGTTTAGGGGTTACTAGTTTAAATTAGTTTATTTCATGTGGGGGTTAATAGTTTATTTTAGTATATTTTGTTGTGGGGGGCTTGTGGTTTAGGGGCTAATAGGATTATTATAGCGGCGATGTGGGTGGACGGCAGATTAGGGTTAATAATATTTAAATAGTGTTTGCGATGTGGGAGGGTGGCGGTTTAGGGGTTAATAAGTTTATTATAGTGGCGACAATGTCGGGGAGTGGCGGAATAGGGGTTAGTACATTTTTTAGTGGCAGCGATGTCGGGAGCAGCAGATTAGGGGTTAATACATTTATTATAGTATTTGCAATGTGAGAGGGCCTCAGTTTAGGGGTTAATAGGTAGTTTATGGGTGTTAGTGTACTTTGTAACATTTTAGTTATGAGTTTTATGTAACAGCTTTGTAGCGTAAAACTCATAACTACTGACTTTAGAAGGCGTTACAGATTTTAGGCTGTAACGCTCACTTTTTAATCGTACCGCAAAACACGTAATACCGTCGCTATGGGAATCCCATGAAAAAAACATAATTTTTACGTGTGCGGGACTGACGTTGCGTTACAGGCTAAAAGGTGTGCGGTACACCTATACCGACAAGACTTGTAATAGCTGCGGTGCTGTTTTAATGCTGAAAATGTCATATTTTCAGCGTTACAAGCCGCATGCAAAACTTGTAATCTAGGTGACAGTGTCTCACACCCACTGTGAAATTTGGTAGCGGATCTTTGATGGGGGCTTCATCAAGGCTGGAATTGACCAGATTTATCTTTGTGAGGGATGTATGAGTCAAGCTTCTGATCTGACAATGTTCCCCAACTCTGAGGATTTGTTGCTCCAGCACCCAAACACACTGGCTAGAAATGGAATAAGGAAAAATGGAGAATCCAACAAAAAATTACAAAGCAGTTAATCAGAAATGCTAAAGCCGATGCAGAAGAGAAAATAGCACTGTCAGTAAAAATAGTGGCAAAACCTTATTTAGATATATCAGTGAAAAGAGAAAAACTAAAGACTGATGATGATAGATAGCAGACTGTCTAAATGATTACTTTTGTTCAGTCTTCACAACAGATTGTAAAGATAGTGAAGTTCTATTAAAGCATGTTACTTTAACCACTTCGCTACCAGGACTTTCAGAGAAAAACTTGCCAAAAATACCAGAGAATTTTTACCGTTTTTGCTATTACTCCATTTGTTTATATATATATATATATATATATATATATATATATATATATATACAACCCAAAGTATTGATCTAGGCCCATTTTGGTATATTTCATGTCACCATTTGGTTTATCACTGAAATCATTTACATACATTGGGGCAAAAAAGTATTTAGTCAGCCACCAATTGTGCAAGTTCTCCCACTTAAGAAGTTGAGAGAGGCCTGTAATTTTCATCATAGGTATACCTCAACTATGAGAGACAAAATGGTGAAACAAATCCAGACAATCACATTGTCTGATTTGAAAAGAATTTATTTGCATATTATGGTGGAAAATAAGTATTTGGTCACCTACAAACAAGCAAGATTTCTGGTTCTCACAGACCTGTATCTTCTTCTTTAAGAGGTTCCTCTGTCCTCAACTCATTACCTGTATTAATGGCACCTGTTTGAACTTGTTATCAGTATAAAAGACACCTGTCCACAACCTCAAACAGTTACACTCCAAACTCCACTATGGTGAAGACCAAAGAGCTGTCGAAGGACACCAGAAACAAAATTGTAGACCTGCACCAAGCTGGGAAAACTGAATCTGCAATAGGCAAGCAGCTTGGTGTGAAGAAATCAACTGTGGGAGCAATAATTAGAAAATGGAAGACATACAAAACCACTGATAATCTCCCTCAATCTGGGGCTCCATGCAAGATCTCACCCCGTGGGGTCAAAATGATCACAAGAACGGTGAGCAAACATCCCAGAACCACACAGGGGGACCTAGTGAATGACCTGCAGAGAGATGGGACCAACGTAACAAAGGCTACCATCAATAACACACTATGCCGCCAGGGATCCTGTAGTGCCAGACGTGTCCCCCTGCTTAAGCCAGTACATGTCCGGGCCCATCTGAAGTATGCTAGAGAGCATTTGGATGATCCAGAAGCGGATTGGGAGAATGTCATATGGTCAGATGAAACCAAAGTAGAACTGTTTGGTAGAAACACAACTCGTCGTGTTTGGAGGAGAGAGAATGCTGAGCTGCAACCAAAGAACACCATACCTACTGTGAAGCATGGGGGTGGCAACATCATGCTTTGGGGCTGTTTCTCTGCAAAGGGAACAGGACGACTAATCTGTGTACATGAAAGAATGAATGGGGCCATGTATCGTGAGATTTTGAGTGCAAACCTCCTTCCATCAGCAAGGGCATTGAAGATGAAACATGGCTGGGTCTTTCAGCATGACAATGATCCTAAACACACCGCCCGGGCAACGAAGGAGTGGCTTCGTAAGAAGGATTTCAAGGTCCTGGAGTGGCCTAGCCAGTCTCCAGATCACAACCCCATAGAAAACCTTTGGAGGGAGTTGAAAGTCAGTGTTGCCCAGTGACAGCCCCAAAACATCACTGCTCTAGAGGAGATCTGCATGCAGGAATGGGCCAACATACCAGCAACAGTGTGTGACAACCTTGGGAAGACTTAGAGAAAACGTTTGACCTCTGTCATTGCCAACAAAGGATATATAACAAAGTATTGAGATGAACTTTTGATATTGACTAAATACTTATTTTCCACCATAATTTGCAAATAAATTCTTTCCAAATCAGACAATGTGATTGTCTGGATTTGTTTCCACATTTTGTCTCTCATAGTTGAGGTATACCTATGATGAAAATTACAGGCCTCTCTCATCTTCTTAAGTGGGAGAACTTGCACAATTGGTGGCTGACTAAATACTTTTTTGCCCCACTGTACTGCATGGAACAAATAATTGTAAAAGCTTCTCTGGTATTCCCTTTGTTCAGAAATAGCAGACATACATGGACTTGCCCTTTGATTTTTGGTCATTAGAATGCTGCTAATTGCAGCAGCACACCACACTTCTATTATTCCCAGGAGTGAAGGGGTTGCTTAGGTAGCTTGTAAGGTTAATTTTAGCTTTAGTGTAGAAATTACCTTCCCACCTGATACCTCCCATCCCGTGATGCCTACCTGATCCCTCCCAAACAGCTCTTTTCCCTCAACCTCACCCCACACTGGTCACAACCATCTTAGGTTCTTAGGTTTTTAATTATTGTTATTTATGTTTTGTTATATATATATTTTTTTTTGCAGTGTAGTGATCTTCCTCAACCCTCCCACCTTCTTCATCCCCCTCAAATAGCTCTCTAACCCTCCCCCTCACACTACTTGTGGCCATCTTTAGTACTGGCAGCTGTCTAAATAGACCAGGGAGGAACCGTAGATGTAGAGTATTTAGACTTTAGCAAAGCATTTGACACTGTCCCACACAATAAACTTATTCACAAAATGTATTGCTTTGGAGTAGATGCTAAGATTGTAAAGTGGTTAGAATGCTGGCTTAAGGATAGAAGGCAGAAGGTTTCAATTAATGAAGTACATTCAAATGAGGGGTCAGTTTCTAGTAGTGTTCCTCAACAGTTAGTTCTTGGTTAGTTTCACATGTTGATCAGTGATATTGGATGGGGGCTCCAGGGGAAGGTATGCTTGTTTGCGGATGATACAAAAGTTGGTAACAAAGTTGGTATTCCTGAAGGGGTTGATCAAATGAGCAGTGATTTTAAAATCCTGGAGTACTTGGAAAATAAATGGGATCTAAAATGTAATATTACCAAGAGTAAAATTATGCATATAAGATCTAAAACCCAAAGGCCAATTATAGTCTCAATTGCACATTACTGATTGTAACTAAAAAGGAATGGAACTATTACATCAGATGATTTAAAAATTTCTAGACAATGTAGCAGTGCAGCCAGTAATGCAATGCTTGATTGCATTGGGGGAGGTAGTAGTAGCAGAAATAGTAAGGTTCTTATAATACTTTACAGATTACTAGTTAGACCTCATCTGGAATATTGTGTGCAGTTCTGGAGACTATGACCCATATTTAGCAAGCTCCATACGGAGCTTGAAGGGCTGTGTTTCTGGCGAGTCTTCAGACTCGCCAGAAACACAAGTTTTGAAGCAGCGGTCTAAAGACCGCTGCTCCATAACCCTGTCTGCCTGCTCTGAGCAGGCGAACAGGAATCGCCAGAAATCAACCCGATCGAATACGATCGGTTTGATTGACACCTCCCTGCTGGCAGCCAAGAGTCAGCAGGGGGCAGCGTTGCACCAGCAGCTCTTGTGAGCAGCTGGTGCAATGTAAAATGCGGAGAGCGTATTGCTCTCCACATTTAGCGAGGTCTTGCGGACCTGATCCGCACTGTCGGATCAGGTCCGCAAGACCTTTGATAAATAGGGGCCCTTATCTCCAGAAGGATATAACCAAGCTAGAAATTATCCAAAGGAGGGCTACTTAAATGGTACATGGCTTAAGATATAACATTTACAAAGAAAGACTTTATGAACTAAATATGTAAAGTTTAGTGGAGAAAATGGAAAGAGGTGACATGATAAAAACCTTCAAATATATCAAGGTACTTAATAAAATGAAAGCTAAAGTATTTTCCACAAAAAAAAAGAAAAGAAAGAAAAGAAATACCAAAACAAGGGGGTATAATTTAGTTAGAGGGTATCAGACTCAGTAGAAATGTGAGAGAGCATTTTTTTTCACAGAAAGGGTATTGGATTCATGGAATACACTTCCAATAGGGGTGGTAAACACAAGGACTGTAAAAATAATTTTTAAAATGCCTTGGGCATGCATAAGGCTATCATAAGAAAAAGTATCATGTAATATGGGTAAACTTGATGGGTCTTCTTAGTTTTATCTAACATCAAATTCTATGTTTCTATGTTTAGTTCCATGGGTTGTTTTTATCATACAAAAATACAGCGTATAGAGCTAAACCAGTGAAAGAACAAAGGGATATTACCTTGTTTTGTGGCTAGTCACTACCCCAGGAGTAGTATCCTTTTTTTACAAAATGTGCCTTCCACAGAGAAGAACCTCCTGCAGTATATCATTCGTGTTCCACCTAAAAAGGATGGCCAATTACTAAACTACCAGTTACCCACCTTATAATGAGAGGCATGATGACCCCAGATGTACATTTTGCCTTCTGCAGGTAAAATACCCATAAAAACCATGGGCAATTGGTCCACATCTGGTTGTTCTATGACCCTTAGGAAGACTAATTCCCAAAGGTCAATATCAATATACAAAAGAACAGGGTTAAATGTTTAAAGTGAATGTCAACTTTCATGAATCAGGGCCCGTTTTTTTAAAAAACTATTAAAAACAGGGGCACTTTCTTTCATGAAAGTTTACATTGCACCGGATTTTACAAATACTTACCTTCGCCTGAAACACCGGACTGCCGATCGCCCCGCCTGCTTCTTCCTGCTGTACTAACACAGCAATGACGAAACTGGCTTCAGAAACAGAGGGTAGTGACCAAGCGCTAAGGTAATCCCCAAGCTGTACACAAACAGAGGGCCTAACCAACCCCCAAAGAAATTAGCACAGATAATAAAAGAGTGTATACAGCGCCAACGAGAGGCCAAGGGATAAATATAATCACAGAGGTGTAAAGAAATTGTTTAATATAAAATTCTTAAAAACATAAGCATAAAAAACTATACATATAAAATATAAGAACAGCTCACAGGAGCGACTCAGTGGTCAGATTGTAGTCAGATATTATGGTAGCAATAGCTGGAAATGTCCCTAAGGCTAGGTTAGTAGCATGTGGTCAGTCTAAGCAATACAACAGTGAAGGGTGCAGACTGATAATACAAAAACACAGTAATAACAAAGCAATAAGTATATGCAAAAAAACATAATTTATGTAAGAACTTACCTGATAAATTCATTTCTTTCATATTAGCAAGAGTCCATGAGCTAGTGACGTATGGGATATACATTCCTACCAGGAGGGGCAAAGTTTCCCAAACCTTAAAATGCCTATAAACACACCCCTCACCACACCCACAATTCAGTTTAACGAATAGCCAAGAAGTGGGGTGATAAGAAAGGAGCGAAAGCATCAAAAATAAGGAATTGGAATAATTGTGCTTTATACAAAAAAATCATAACCACCACAAAAAAGGGTGGGCCTCATGGACTCCTTAACGGAAGTGTCCAAGGTTGGCAACTGGCCATCCGAACGAGATCCACATACCAAAACCTGTGAGGCCATGCTGGAGCCACCAGCAGTACAAACGAACGCTCCATTAAGATTTTGGAAATCACTTTTAGAAGAAGAACTAGAGGCGGAAAGATATAAGCAGGATGATAATTCCAAGGAAGCGACAACGCGTCCACTGCTTCCGCCTGAGGATCCCTGGATCTGGACAGATACCTGGGAAGTTTCTTGTTTAGATGAGAGGCCATCAGATCTATTTCTGGAAGTCCCCAGATTTGAACAATCTGAAGAAATACCGCTAAGTGAAGAGACCATTCGCCCGGATGTAGCGTCTGGCGACTGAGATAATCCGCTTCCCAATTGTCTATACCTGGGATGTGAACCGCAGAAATTAGACAGGAGCTGGATTCCGCCCATACAAGTATCCGAGATACTTCTTTCATAGTCTGAGGACTGTGAGTCCCTCCTTGATGATCGACATACGCCACAGTTGTGACATTGTCTGAAAACAAATAAACGATTCTCTCTTCAGAAGAGGCCAGAACTGAAGAGCTCTGAAAATCGCACGGAGTTCCAAAATGTTGATTGGTAATCTCGCCTCCTGAGATTCCCAAACCCCCTGCACTGTCAGAGATCCCCATACAGCTCCCCAACCTGAAAGACTCGCATCTGTTGAGATGACAGTCGAGGTTGGACGAACTAAAGAGGCCCCTTGAATTAAACAATGGTGATCCAACCACCAAGTCAGAGAAGATCGAACATTGGGATTTAAGGATATTAATTGTGATATCTTTGCATAATCCCTGCACCATTGGTTCAGCATACAAAGCTGAAGAGGTCTCATGTGAAAACGAGCAAAAGGGATCGCGTCTGATGCAGCAGTCATGAGACCTAGAATTTCCATGCACAAAGCTACCGAAGGGAACGATTGAGACTGAAGGTTTCGACAAGCTGAAGCCAATTTCAGACGTCTCTTTTCTGTAAGAGACAAAGTCATGGACCCTGAATCTATTTGGAAACCCAAAAAGGTTACCCTTGTCTGAGGAATCAAGGAACTCTTTGGTAAATTGATCCTCCAACCATGTCTTTGAAGAAACAACACAAGTTGATTCATTTGAGATTCTGCAGAATGTAAAGACTGAGCAAGTACCAAGATATCGTCCAAATAAGGAAATACCGCAATACCCTGTTCTCTGATTACAGAGAGAAGGGCACCGAGAACCTTTGAAAAGATCCTTGGAGCTGTTGCTAGGCCAAACGGAAGAGCAACAAACTGGTAATGCTTGTCTAGAAAAGAGAATCTCAGGAACTGATAGTGATCTGGATGAATTGGAATATGAAGATATGCATCCTGTAAGTCTATTGTAGACATATAATGCCCTTGCTGAACAAAAGGCAGAATAGTCCTTATAGTCACCATTTTGAATGTTGGTATCCTTACATAACGATTCAATATTTTTAGATCCAGAACTGGTCTGAAGGAATACTCCTTCTTTGGTACAATGAACAGATTTGAGTAAAACCCCAGACCCTGTTCCAGAACTGGAACTGGCACAATTACCCCAGCCGACTCTAGGTCTGAAACACATTTCAGAAAGCCTGAGCCTTTACTGGGTTTACTGGAATGCGTGAGATAAAAAATCTTCTCACAGGCGGCCTTACCTTGAAACCTTTTCTGTACCCTTGTGAAACAATGTTCTGAATCCAAAGACTGTGAATCAAATTGATCCAAACATCTTTGAAAAATCGTAACCTGCCCCCTACCAGCTGTGCTGGAATGAGGGCCGCACCTTCATGCGGATTTAGGAGCTGGTTTTGACTTTCTAAAAGGCTTGGATTTATTCCAGACTGGAGAAGGTTTCTAAACGGAAACTGTTCCTTTAGGGGAAGGGTCAGGCTTCTGTTCCTTCTGACGAAAGGAACGAAAACGATTAGCAGCCCTATATTTACCTTTAGATTTTTTGTCCTGAGGCAAAAAGGCTCCCTTCCCCCCAGTAACAGTTGAAATTATTGAATCCAACTGTGAACCAAATAATTTATTACCTTGGAAAGAAAGAGAAAGCAATGTTGACTTAGAAGTCATATCTGCATTCCAAGATTTAAGCCATAAAGCTCTTCTAGCTAAAATAGCTAAAGACATATACCTGACATCAATTCTAATGATATCAAAAATGGCATCACAAACAAAGCTATTAGCATGTTGAAGAAGTTTAACAATGCTATAAGCATTATGGTCTGACACTTGTTGCGCTAAAACCTCCAACCAGAAAGTGGAAGCTGCAGCAACATCAGCCAAAGAAATAGCAGGTCTAAGAAGATTACCTGAACATAAATAAGCCTTCCTTAGAAAGGATTCAAGCTTCCTATCTAAAGGATCCTTAAAAGAAGTACTATCTGCCGTAGGAATAGTAGTACGTTTAGCAAGAGTAGAGATAGCCCCATCAACTTTGGGGATTTTTTCCCAAAACTCTAATCTATCAGATGGCAAATGGTACAATTTCTTAAACCTTGGAGAAGGAGTAAATTAAGTACCCAGACTATTCCATTCCCTAGAAATTACTTCTGAAATAGCATCAGGAACTGGAAAAACTTCTGGAATAACTACATGAGGTTTAAAAACTGAATATAAACGCTTATTAGATTTAATATCAAGAGGACTAGACTCCTCCATATCTAATGCAATCAACACTTCTTTAAGTAAAGAACGAATAAACTCCATCTTAAACAAATATGAAGATTTATCAGTGTGAATATCTGAGGCAGAATCTTCTGAACCAGATAGATCCTCATCAGAAATAGATAAGTCAGAATGATGGTGGTCATTTAAAAATTCATCTGATATATGAGAAGTTTTAAAAGACCTTTTACGTTTACTGGAAGGAGGAATAACAGACAGAGCCTTCCGAATAGAATTAGAAACAAATTCTCTTACATTAACAGGAACATCCTGAACATTAGATGTTGAAGGAAAAACAACAGGTAATGGATTATTACTAATGTAGACATTATCTGCGTTAGAAAGTTTATCATGACAACTAACACAAACTACAGCCGGAGGAACAATTACCAAAAGTTTACAACAAATGCACTTAGCTTTGGTAGAACCAACATCAGGCAGCGTCTTTCCAGAAGTAGATTCTGATCCAGGGTCAGGTTGTGACATCTTGCAATATGTAATAGAAAAAACAACATATAAAGCAAAATTATCAAATTCCTTAAATGACAGTTTCAGGAATGGGAAAAAATGCAAAACAAACAAGCCTCTAGCAACCAGAAGCAACAAAAAAGTGAGACTGAAATAATGTGCCAAGTATGACACCCACATTTTTGGCGCAAAAAATGTCTGTAACACACATGCGTCAAAAAATGACGTAATCACGTAAAAACTTCCGGCGTCAACTATGACGCCGGAAATGACGAAATTTTGCGCCAAAAAAAGTGACGCAATAAATTGAAGCATTTTCTGCACCTGCGAGCCTAACAGCCCGCAAGAAAAAAAGTCAAATTGAAATTTTTTAAGGTAAGAAAAAATATTTATTCAAATGCATTTTCCCAAAAAATTAAACTGACAGTCTGAAAGAAGGAATACTGATTATCCTGAATCATGGCAAATATAAGTTTAAAACATATATTTGGAACTTTACATATAAAGTGCCCAACCATAGCTTAGAGTGTCATAAACAAAATAAGACTTACTTACCCTAAGACACTCATCTACATATAGTAGATAGCCAAACCAGTACTGAAACGAGAATCAGTAGAGGTAATGGTATATATAAGAGTATATCGTCGATCTGAAAAGGGAGGTAGGAGAAGAAATCTCTACGACCGATAACAGAGAACCTATGAAATAGATCCCCTAGAGGAAGACCATGGTATTCAAATAGGCAATACTCTCTTCACATCCCTCTGACATTCACTGCACTCTGAGAGGAAAACGGAGCTTCAGCCTGCTACGAAGCGCATATCAACGTAGAATCAAGCACAAACTTACTTCACCACCTCCATGGGAGGCAAAGTTTGTAAAACTGAATTGTGGGTGTGGTGAGGGGTGTATTTATAGGCATTTTGAGGTTTGGGAAACTTTGCCCCTCCTGGTAGGAATGTATATCCCATGCGTCACTAGCTCATGGACTCTTGCTAATTACATGAAAGAAATTAGTAAACCTGTGCACTGCAGTGCAAAAAGAGATGCAAAAATGTGTAAAGAATGTGTGAAAAAATCAAAAAATTATTAAAATTAAAAAATATATAGGTGGAAGTTGTGTCAATGGTGTAAGTGAGGTGAAGAACCAAATAACACAAGGACAAGGTAAATCACAATTAATACAATTAATGCAAAAGACAAATGAAAAAAATCAAATGAAAAAATCAGATGAAAAAAACACTCCAAAAATATGTTGATCAACAAATGTTACTAAAGAACAAAAAAGGAAAATTGTGAAAAATAGTGAAAAAATAGTGTTTATCCAAAAGTTAGTCACTAGAACAAATCCAAATCACACTGAAAACCTTGGATCTTTGGTAGAAGAAGTTACCAGGTGAGTCCTAACGGCTGTCAGCTGCTCCTATGGTATCCTGATAACGTACCTGTAAAAAGAAGTTCACAACATAGCGTACCCAGTGGAAAAAATAAGATGGATATTAAAATAATGCTTACCAATAAGTCAACACGTTTCTGTCCTCAAAATAGGGCCTTTCTCAAGACTGATAATAATAATTTTTTTATTTTTTTCACACATTTTTTACACATTTTTGCATCTCTTTTTGCACTGCAGTGCACAGGCTTACTCATTTTTTGCATATACTTATTGCTTTGTTATTACTGTGTTTTTGTATTATCAGTCTGCACCCTTCACTGTTGTATTGCTTAGACTGACCACATGCTACTAACCTAGCCTTAGGGTCATTTCCAGCTATTGCTAGCCATAATATCTGACTATAATCTGACCACTGAGTCGCTCCTGTGGGGGCCTAGTTATCAAGCCGTCAACCTCAAATACGCTGGAATTCCGCATCGTATTTGTGGCGAGGCTGATACGCCTTAGTTATCAAAGGCTCGAGACCGGCAAAAGTAGAATTTTGTGACGTAAGCATCGAGCCGCCGGACTCAGTCCGACACAGATCGATTCTTACGTCACTCCAGATGTTCCGCACACAAGTGCGGCACATTCTCACTACTTTTGCTAGTTATCAAAAAACTAGCAGGTACGCTCTGCACTTTTACGGCCCAGCGTACCTGGTTTTCAATCCGCCACCCCTGGAGGCGGCGGATCCCATAGGAATCAATGGGAGTCTGACCATAGCGAAAGTACAAGTTTGCTGCTGACAGACATCCCATTGATTTCTATGGGAGCTGTCTACACCTAACACCCTAACATGTACCCCGAGTCTAAACACCACTAATCTGTCCCCCCCTACACCGCCGCAACTAAATAAAGTTATTACCCCCTAAACCGCCGCTCCCGGAGCCCACCGCAAGCTACTCTATACATATTAACCCCTAAACCGCCGCTCCCGGAGCCCACCGCAACTATAATAAATGTATTAACCCCTAAACCGCCGCTCCCTGAACCCGCCGCAACCTATATTAAATGTATTAACCCCTAATCTGCCCCCCTACACCGTCGCCACCTATAATAAATTTATTAACCCCTATCCTGCCCCCCCTACAACGTCGCCACCTATAATAAATTTATTAACCCCTATCCTGCCCCCCACTACGCCGCTGCCACTGTAATAAAATTATTAACCCCTAAACCTAAGTCTAACCCTAACCCTAACGCCCCCCTAACTTAAACATTAATTAAATAAATCTAAATAAATTAACTCTTATTAACTAAATGAATCCTATTTAAAACTAAATACTTACCTTTAAAATAAACCCTAATATAGCTACAATATAAATAATAATTATATTCTAGCTATCTTAGGATTTATATTTATTTTACAGGTACCTTTCAATTTATTTTAACTAGGTACAATAGCTATTAAATAGTTATTAACTATTTAATAGCTTACCTAGCTAAAATAAAGAGAAATGTACCTGTTAAATAAATCCTAACCTAAGTTACAATTACACCTAACACTACACTATACTTTAATAAATTATTCCTATTTAAAAATAAATACTTACCTGTAAAATAAACCCGAAGATAGCTACAATGTAATTAATAATTATATTGTAGCTATCTTAGGATTTATATTTATTTTACAGGTAACTTTGTATTTATTTTAGCTAGTTAGAATAGTTATTAAATAGTTATTAACTATTTAATAACTACCTAGCTAAAAGAAATACAAAATTACCTGTAAAATAAATCCTAACTTAAGTTACAATTAAACCTAATACTACACTATCATTAAATTAATTAAATAAACTACCTACAAATAACTACAATTAAATACAATTACATAAACTAACTAAAGTGCAAAAAATAAAAAAAGCTAAGTTACAAAAAATAAAAAAATAAGTTACAAACATGTTAAAAATATTACAACAATTTTAAGCTACTTACACCTAATCTAAGCCCCCTAATAAAATAACAAACCCCCCAAAATAAAAAATTCCCTACCCTATTCTAAATTAAATACATTTCAAAGCTCTTTTACCTTACCAGCCCTTAAAAGGGCCATTTGTGGGGGCATGCCCCAAAGAAAACAGCTCTTTTGCCTGTAAAAGAAAAATACAACCCCCCCCAACATTAAAACCCACCACCCACATACCCCTAATCTAACCCAAACCCCCCTTACAAAAACCTAACACTAATCCCCTGAAGATCATCCTACCTTTAGTTGTCTTCACTCAGCCGAGCCACCGATGGAACTGAAGAGGACATCCGGAGCGGAAGAAGTTAATCCTCCACCGATGGAACTGAAGAGGACATCCGGAGCGGAAGAAGTTAATCCTCCAAGCGGCGCTAAAGAAATGTTCCATCCGATGAAGTCATCATCCAGGCGGCGCTGAAGAAAAGTCTTCGATCCGGCCGATGTCATCTTCAAAGAGGCGCTGAAGAGGTCTTCTATCCGGGCGAAGTCATCTTCCAAGCCGGGTCTTGAATCTTCCTTCCGCCAACGCGGAACCACCTTCTTCACCGACGGACTACGATGAATGACGGCTCCTTTAAGGGACGTCATCCAAGATGGCGTCCCCTCAATTCCGATTGGCTGATAGGATTCTATCAGCCAATCGGAATTAAGGTAGGAAAATTCTGATTGGCTGATGGAATCAGCCAATCAGATTCAAGTTCAATCCGATTGGCTGATCCAATCAGCCAATCAGATTGAGCTCGCATTCTATTGGCTGATCGGAACAGCCAATAGAATGCGAGCTCAATCTGATTGGCTGATTCCATCAGCCAATCAGATTTTTCCTACCTTAATTCCGATTGGCTGATAGAATCCTATCAGCCAATCGGAATTGAGGGGACGCCATCCTGGATGACGTCCCTTAAAGGAGCCGTCATTCGTCGTAGTCCGTCGGTGAAGAAGGTGGTTCCGCGTCGGCGGAAGGAAGATTCAAGACCCAGCTTGGAAGATGACTTCGCCCGGATAGAAGACCTCTTCAGCGCCTCTTTGAAGATGACATCGGCCGGATCGAAGACTTTTCTTCAGCGCCGCCTGGATGATGACTTCATCGGATGGAAGATTTCTTCAGCGCCGCTTGGAGGATTAACTTCTTCCGCTCCGGATGTCCACTTCGGTTCCATCGGTGGCTCGGCTGAGTGAAGACAACTAAAGGTAGGATGATCTTCAGGGGATTAGTGTTAGGTTTTTGTAAGGGGGGTTTGGGTTAGATTAGGGGTATGTGGGTGGTGGGTTTTAATGTTGGGGGGGGTTGTATTTTTCTTTTACAGGCAAAAGAGCTGTTTTCTTTGGGGCATGCCCCCACAAATGACCCTTTTAAGGGCTGGTAAGGTAAAAGAGCTTTGAAATTTATTTAATTTAGAATAGGGTAGGGCATTTTTTTATTTTGGGGGGGTTTGTTATTTTATTAGGGGGCTTAGATTAGGTGTAAGTAGCTTAAAATTGTTGTAATATTTTTAACATGTTTGTAACTTATTTTTTTATTTTTTGTAACTTAGCTTTTTTTATTTTTTTGTACTTTAGTTAGTTTATGTAATTGTATTTAATTGTAGTTATTTGTAGGTAGTTTATTTAATTAATTTAATGATAGTGTAGTATTAGGTTTAATTGTAACTTAGGTTAGGATTTATTTTACAGGTAATTTTGTATTTCTTTTAGCTAGGTAGTTATTAAATAGTTAATAACTATTTAATAACTATTCTAACTAGCTAAAATAAATACAAAGTTACCTGTAAAATAAATATAAATCCTAAGATAGCTACAATATAATTATTAATTATATTGTAGCTATCTTAGGGTTTATTTTACAGGTAAGTATTTATTTTTAAATAGGAATAATTTATTAAAGTATAGTGTAGTGTTAGGTGTAATTGTAACTTAGGTTAGGATTTATTTAACAGGTACATTTCTCTTTATTTTAGCTAGGTAAGCTATTAAATAGTTAATAACTCTTTAATAGCTATTGTACCTGGTTAAAATAAATTGAAAGGTACCTGTAAAATAAAAATAAATCCTAAGATAGCTACAATATAATTATTATTTATATTGTAGCTATATTAGGGTTTATTTTATAGGTAAGTATTTAGTTTTAAATAGGATTCATTTAGTTAATAAGAGTTAATTTATTTAGATTTATTTAATTAATATTTAAGTTAGGGGGGCGTTAGGGTTAGACTTAGGTTTAGGGGTTAATAATTTTATTACAGTGGCTGCGGTGTAGTGGGGGGCAGATTAGGGGTTAATAAATTTATTATAGGTGGCGACGGTGTAGGGGGGGCAGGATAGGGGTTAATAGGTTTAATATAGGTTGCGGCGGGTTCAGGGAGCGGCGGTTTAGGGGTTAAACTATTTATTTAGTTGCGGAGAGGTGCGGGATCAGCAGGATAGGGGTTAATAATTTTATAATAGAGGGTGACGGTGTAGGGGGGGCAGGATAGGGGTTACTAGGTATACTGTAGGTGGCAGCGGTGTCCGGGAGCGGCAGTTTAGGGGTTAATACATTTATAAGAGTTGCGGCAGGGTCTAGGAGCGGCGGTTTAGGGGTTAATACATTTATAAGAGTTGCGGCAGGGTCTAGGAGCGGCGGTTTAAGGGTTAGTAACTTTATTGAGTTGCGGGAGGCTCCGGGGGCGCCGGTATAGGGGGTAGAACAGTGTAGTTTAGTGTGAGTGCTTAGTGACAGGCTAGCAATAAAGCTGGGAAAAAGCCGAAGGGCAGCGAGATCGGATGAGTGATAATTCTCACAGTCCGCTGCTCATCGCCCCGCGGCTTTTTGACAGCTTTATTTGATAACTTAGGCGTATTTTTTCAGGTCCGCGGCGGCGATGTGAGGCGAGCTTAGGTGGGCGTATTGGGCCGGCGAAGCCAGAAAAGTAGACGGCTTGATAACTACCCCCCGTGAGCTGTTCTTATATTTTATGCTTATGTTTTTAAGAATTTTATATTAAACAATTTCTTTACACCTCTGTGATTATATTTATTCCTTGACGAAACTGGCTTCCTCCAATCACAGCGTGGCCTCACCAGATGAATGTTTTTGGGGGGGAAGCCATGAATAGAGAGAGATGAGTTCGTCATTGCTGACGAAGTACAGAGGAGCTGCAGGCGTGGGATCCGCAATTCAGTGTTTCAGGAGAAGAAGGTAAGTATTTGTAAAATCCGGTGCAATGTAAACTTTCATGAATGAAAGTGCCCCTGTTTTTAATAGTTTTTATAAAAACTGGGCACTGATTCATGAAAGTTGACATTCACTTTAACCAGAAAATGAAGATGTGCAATGACAAGAAAGTCATATACATGTTAATGTACTGTATTGTATTGTACTGTATAACCCAACAATCATGTATTTGGTGCTTTTATTAACCTTTATTTATAAACTAAAAGATTTAAGTATATTATTGGTGTTTTCTTCATTGTCCCATTTCCCTATGTGCTCATCTATATGCACATTCATTTAAAACCATCATTTTTATATTGTACATTTGCATAAGCACAATTAAACTCTTATAACTTTATCTTTGTTGTTTTAGTTTGCAAACAAGTACATAGATGCAAAGTATAATTATTTTATAGCTTAGCACACCTACTATATTTATACATTAGCTTAAATGTTAGATGTTCTCTACCATATGCTGCAAGGTGAACTTTTTCCTTTATATGCATAAGAAAATGGCTTCATATTCATATCCAAGTATATACTAGACATTTGCCAAAGACATTGTTTCAGACAAATTGTTCCTCACAAAAAGATGACCAGGAATATGAATTCCATAAATATCTCAAACTAATATGGCAAACAAATAACCGAGCGCCAAATAATACTTTCAGGGGCCTTTTTATAACTTCCTACACAAATTTCTTCTGCAAGATTATTTCTAACGTCTTAGTCACAAATCTACTGTACAGGCCTCACAACCTGTGCTATATTTAGCGCTAATGCAGCTGAGAGCCACATCACCTTTAGTACACCCTGAGGGGCCGATTCATCAAAATGGAGCTTGATGCAGCTGTTTCCGTGCGAGCCTTCAGGCTCACCGGAAACAGGAGTTAAGAACTCGTCCTTAACTCATCTGCCGCCTCTGGATGCATGCGATCGGGTTGTTTGACACTCCCTGCTAGCAGCCGATAGGCCGCAAATCTTCAGGGGGTGGCATTTATCGATGTGCGGTGGACACGATCGCTACAGTGGATCATGCCCGTCCGCACTTTCATAAATCGGCCCCTGGATCCTGAACAGCACTAAGTCAACCTTTTCAAGGCATAGTACTGATCTTATCAGGGATCTGGTCCCACTACCGCCCGTATCCCTCTTAGTTTGGGCTAAAAAGGGACCTAGGAACATCCACTCATTTATTTTTTACAGACAAATGCAATCAATATGGAAACATTTTATGTGGGGGGTTTTGTGTTTTTTTTTACATTTGTCGTTTTTTTTTACAGTTGTTGGAATCCAGATTCACATAACCGCTATTATATATATAATGAGTTACATTATCAGAATGATATAGAGGTTCCATAATATTTATTGTGTCTAAACACATAATACACTTTGCAGGTACACTACTGAAATAATAATAATAAAAATAATAATAATAATAATAAGGATAATATTCATAACATTATATTTGGAGGTACAGCGGAGAGTTCAAAGGCTTTATTAATTATTATTTTTTGTTGTTGTTTAAATAATTAGCATTTATTAGGTTTTAGTGTAAATTTTCTATTTTTAAGCAGTAAACAGTGTTTCTATTTTAAGGGAAAATGAAACTTTGAGTTTGCTTTACTATCCTTGATAAGAATGATAACATTGTGAATGTTTTGGTTTTCTTTTTTATAAAAAAAAAGTTCTCTCTTGTGTTTGGCTTTGTCGCAGAGGGAAAGATTTGTACTTTACATTTAAAGCGGCAGTACTGGTGTTCTATGTTATAAAGAATGATAACTATAAATTGCTAACTGCAAGAAACAAGTATTTATATTATATTCTGTCACAGAATCTAACTAAAAACTGATAATTTCAGTGGCAGTCTGCTGTCAAACTGAATCTCACAGATATTACAGAACTCTTTGTTATTAAAATACCCCCCCCCCCCCCAGAGTTCAATAAATAAAAGAGATATTATTTAATGAATTGATTTAAGTGACAATTTAACAAATATATAGCTATATGGTTACTAACCAGACTACAACTATAATTGCAATAAGTTTTATTGCTGCTTAACAGCTAAGCCGTGGTCTATAATAAGTAAGTGTCTACAATAAACACCCCTATTAAGGCAATAGGGGACTGCAAACAAATGATGCAAGATGTATCTGATTCTACTGAATTTACATAACTTGCTAATTTATCTGATTATAGTTTTGATCTAACAAAACTGATTTCTTTTACAGTGACAAGACTGGATGAGTCTTTATTTCTTAACAATACAGTTTTTGCAGGGAACTGTGTTGCTACTATAGAAAATAACATTTTCCCTATTTGTTTAACAGAACAAAGATGTTCTCATGAGACCTATAAGCCTTCTTATCCTGAATTAAGGGTAACGTGAAGTTGCAGGCTGCTAGAAGAGATCCACATTCCTCAGTTGTGCAGTGAGGTCAAATATCCTGTCTGGAACTGATGACGTCAGGTAGTATCATTACAATATTAAGCATACTGTGGTTTTTCTATACTTTAGTTGGGTGAAAAAAATAGAGGGGAAGTAGTATTTTATTTTCCTCTACATAAAAGGTTATTAACCTAAGACTAAAATACATCTATAAGCCTAGTATAATAGCTCAATAACTAGGCCTCTTGCTAATCATACTCCTACTGGAAAATAACTAAATTCCCTATAATATACCATTAGGTGAAGGGAATCTTATAAGAGTTGTATTATACAGTTTAAGACACATAAACTAGGCTTTGGTCACAGGTGTTCCATGAAGAGTATACGAGGAGGTAAGCTTCTCCAAAAGCACAAAGGTACTTTACCATTAAAAACCCACCTAGGTATAAATAGGGTGAGAAAGGTACAATGTAGGCTTGAAATGCCGTACCTAAAGTTTCCTCAGGGTTGCAGAGTCCCCTTTAGAAGGAATACCCTGCCTAAGGTTAATAGGGTGTATATGGTTCAAAAGTCTAAAAGTGCAAAACTGAAAAGGGTCCCTAGAATAGGGTAAACCTTTTAAAAGAAGCTAATAAAGTTAAAGGGACATTAAACACTTTGAGATGGTAATATAAAATGATAAATTGTATATAATAAAACAACTCTGAAATATACTTTCATTATTTATTTTGTCCTCTTTGCCTGTAATTCCATTCTGAAATTGTGAGCTTTTTCAGTTCCTGTTAGAAATAAAAGTGCAGAACACTGTTAAATCCAGCACAACCATTGGCTGCACACTCTAGTGACCTATTTATAACTGACTCTAATTGGCCACAACAGAGAAGGTAACACAAGTTACAACATGGCAGCTCCCAGTGTTTTATAGACACTAAAACTGTACACTTATTTTGTCACTTTTTAAACAACTAATGAAACTTTAAAAAATACATCTACATGTTAGTCATGGACTAATCTATTCTTTGAATGTATCATTCTATCTAGTATGTATTTAGTGTTTAATGTCCCTTTAAGGCATAGCCGATAACATAAATCCTCCTGATCTTTAGGAACTTAAATTAGTCCAGGGTCAAACATGACTCTAGGATGTTTTGTTTACTAGGCCAAAGTAAATAGACAATCACACTGAAGGTAAATATGAAGCTGTTGGTAAGTCTGAAACTAAAACTAGCTTATATTACTTGCTCAATTAAACCAATGGATGAAATGTTTGTTTTTTTACCATATATTCTGAGTATTATACTTTAACAGTTACACTGCTCAGAAATATCTAGAGGGGTGATTATTGATACTAATCATCTGTTTGGAACTGTATTACAAACTAATATGACAATAAACAAGTGGTATAGGTAATATACCCCTGTATCTATGTAACTGCAAATGGATATGATATCCTAATCAATTATTATTTTACAAATATATTCTAAAGGACTATGGCTTGATACAAATCTGCTTATTAACTAAGGAGGATTTGTTTATTTTTATTCCAGGTATCAACTTATTCTTGCTGAAAAAAGAGTGACAGATATGACAATATCATACTTAATATGTGAAAACTGCATCCAAGTAAAGCTTACTATGATGTAATGACAAAATGTTGCATGTTTAATATATATTTATTTTTTTCAGGTCTCACATCCCATAGCAAGTAGAGATGTGATGTGAAATCACTTTATATAAATATACTTAATGTGCTATTTCTTATGTTATAGGAGTCAAGCTTAAACTGACAGATGCTTGATCCAAGGAGAGATGACCATTAAAGGGACCACCATGTTCTGGGCCATCCTCATACAGTGCCAAGTGTTCCTCATGGATCCGTGATGTCTATCAAATACCTGATCCACACGATGAAAGCCTGATACAGACACAACCATGATGTTTAATCAACCAAAAACCAGCACAATAACTTGTTATACAGTTGCTGCACACATTCTCCTGGGCCACATACACAGAAATAAAGTTGTTCTGAAACAATCTGGTGGTTTGATCCTGACAGTAACCACACACTATACAATAACTTGCTTTATGTTGATGCCTGAAGAAAGAAACTGCAAACTTTACACTTTATTTTGTTTCTTGGAGATGCACCATTGCAACCACTTAAAGGGACATAGACTGTATACACAAGTGGGCATTGCTTGACTGACTTTTGATATTTTCCTACACCAATAAATGTTCAAAAAATTTCGGCTAGATTTAGAGTTTTGCGGGCAAAGGGGTGCGTTAGCTACGCGTGTTTTTTTTTCCCCCGCACCTTTTAAAGGCTCCAAAAAGGGAGCGTAGAGGCATATTTACCGCCACTTCAACTCTAAATACCAGCGTTGCTTACGGTAGCGGCCAGCTGGAAAAACGTGCTCGTGCATGATTCCCCCATAGGAAACAATGGGGCAGTTTGAGCTGCAAAAAAAACTAACACCTGCAAAAAAGCAGCGTTCAGCTCCTAACGCAGCCCCATTGTTTCCTATGGGGAAACACTCTCTAAGTCTACACCTAACACCCTAACATGTACCCCGAGTCTAAACACCCCTAACCTTACACTTATTAACCCATAATCTGCCGCCCCCGCTATCGCTGACACCTGCATTTTATTATTAACCCCTAATCTTCCGCTCCGGACACCGCCGCAACCTACATTATCCCTATGTACCCCTAATCTGCTGCCCCTAACATCGCCGACCCCTACATAATATTTATTAACCCTTAATATGCCCCCCCCCAACGTCGCCGCTACCTTACCTACACTTATTAACCCCTAATCTGCCGACCGGACCTCGCCGCCACTATAATAAATGTATTAACCCCTAAACCGCCACACTCCCGCCTCAAAAACCTTATAATAAATAGTGTTAACCCCTAATCTGCCCTCCCTAACATCTTTGACACCTAACTTCAAGTATTAACCCATAATCTGCCGACCAGACCTCGCCGCTACTCTAATAAATGTATTAACCCCTAAAGCTAACACTAACACCCCCCTAAGTTAAATATAATTTACATCTAACGAAATTAATTATCTCTTATTAAATAAATTATTCCTATTTAAAGCTAAATACTTACCTGTAAAATAAATCCTAATATAGCTACAATATAAATTATAATTATATTGTAGCTATTTTAGGATTTATATTTATTTTACAGTCCCAAAATCCGTTAGCAAGCGCTCAATATGTATGCGGTTCCATTCTCCTCTGTGTGCCGCGCTGTATCTTCACTGTCTCTGCAGCACCGCTCTGTCTCACTTCCTCAGCGCTCCCCACGGGAGCTGTAGCTTGAACAAAGATTCCAGTCCGACTGGTGCAAAAGGGGATATGTACAGGGAACTTCACCTTCTTCCCTCAAGAAAACAACTATAAAGCAGCCAAATCCTTGCACACATATGGGTAGGTAAAGGGTGAATATCAAAAAATGTACCGCCAGTCCTGTAGCTTAAGATAAAAAGCTCCTTTATTTGACATACACTAAAAGGCATACACGCCAGCAAAGTAACATAGGACAGACACGTTTCATAGTTGTAACTTCTTCAGTGACCTCTAACAACACCTATGGACTCTTCCTTAATAAAGGTATTAACCACTCCCCCATTACAGGTGCAATTGTTAAGTCAGGTGAATCACAGAAAAGGAGGGCAATCAAATTTAACATATTTACAATTCCTAACAAATGAGCATATTTACATAAGTACAGAGTGTAGAATATAATATAATTTCATATTAATAGTATATCTGCCTTTCACTAAAAGTTCAAATTTACTGTATTTACATATGACTGAATTGAGATGCATCACTTTGCTTTTAAGAGCAGGACCTAAATTAAAGGACTAAATCATCTAATAAATGGGTTACCAGAAACTATCTTACAATTATTTCCTATGCAATAAGTACAGATAACCATCATCCTGTTGTAAACTATTGCCATTGTATAGATATAGAAGGGTGGAACATCTTGCTAAAGGATATCTAACTTTTAAAGGGGATATAATTATCACCTTATTATAGAGAAGAATATTATTGGTATAGAATCATGGAAACATAAACATAAAAAAAACTTCTCAATTTCTCCATCAATACTGTGATCAATAATTTATTGATGTAAGTTTTAAGTATTTTTGAAGTTTGATATGAGCAAAATATGTGCACTCAAAATTATTTTAAACCAATATATTGCATCTTGTACTGCTTTTCTATAGAATAACAATATATACACATTTCTTACTCCTATCCAACCCCAACTAATCTACATAAAGTTTAATGTCCCAATCTGAATTTAGTCCCTTCGGGACCCTTGTGTTCAATTGGAAAATCCAATATATTTCCTTCTGACTTAAAAGTTTAAGTCTATTCCCTCCCCTTTTGGGTCTCTTCACATGTTGTATGCCCTGAAAACATAACAATTTTTTATTCCCATTATGTTCATTTTTAAAATGCAGGGCAACTGGGGTATCTGAATCCTCATCTCCAATTGACCTGAGATGTTCTAAAAATCTTGTTTTTAGAGGTCTGGTCGTTTGGCCAACATACTTGATATTGTATAGTTTACACATGAGTAAATATATCACGTATGAGGTGTTACAGTTTATGTACTCATTGATTTTAAAGGACTTCTCATCACCTGTGGACTTAAAGGTATCACCCAATAGGGCATGTGTACATGATGTACATCTCCTACTCCCACAATGAAAAAAGCCATTCCTAGGGATAAGCCAATTGCCTGTAGTAATTGTGGGTAACATGGATGGGGAAAGGATATTAGCCAACGTTCTTGATTTACGTGTCACATATTTACACCCTCCCTCTATTATCTTATCCATAGTCTCATCAACCCTAAGAATAGGGAGAGACTTTTTGATAATTTGACAAATGTCATGGTATTCCTTACTATACATCGTGATGAATACAGGTCTTTGTTGGTAGTCAACCTTCTTTCTAGTTTTACCTTTAATCATGTCCTGTCTAGCAATTGAATCTGCCCTGTGTCTTAGCCTCTCTCAGGTCCTGTAATTTATACCCCCTTTCCAAATTCGTTCCGTAGTTTTCACCGAATGGACTTCATATGCCTCTGTAGTACTACAGTTTCTTTTTGTCCTCATGTATTGGCCTTTCGTAATGGCCTTGATAACATGTTTTGGATGGCTAGATTTGGCCATCAAAAGGGTGTTGCCTGCACTCTCCTTCCTATACAGTTCTACTTCTATACTATGTTTAGTCACATTAGGTATGATTATTACATCAAGGAAAGGCATTTCTTTTCTACTTGTGTTCATAGTGAATCGTAGATAAAAAATAAAAAAAAAGATTACAAGAATTTTAATCGTAGATAAAAAAATAAAAAAAGATTACAAGAATTTTAAACTAATTACACCTACTCTAAGCCCCCTAAAAAAATAACAAAGCCCCCCAAATTAAAAAAAATGCCCTACCCTATTCTAAAATAAAAAGTTAACAGCTCTATTACCTTACCAGCCCTGTTCCGATCAGCCAATAGAATGCAAGCTCAACTTGAATCTGATTGGCTGAATCAATCAGCCAATAAGATTTTTCCTACCTTAATTCCGATTGGCTGATAGAATCCTATCAGCCAATTGGAATTCGAAAGACGCCATCTTGGATGACGTAATTTAAAGGAACCTTCATTCGGACTTAGGACGTCGTTAGAAGAGGATGGATCCGCGCCGGCTGCTTCAAGATGGACCCACTCTGCTCCGGATGGAAGAAGATAGAAGATTCCACCTGGATGAAGACTTCCGAGCCTCTAGAGGACCTCTTCTGACCGGATAGGATGAAGACTTTGGACCCTCTGGAGGACCTTTTCTGGACGGATCGGTGATACCCGGCAGGGTGAATACAAGGTAGGGAGATCTTCAGGGGCTTAGTGTTAGGTTTATTTAAGGGGGGTTTGGGTTAGATTAGGGGTATGTGGGAGGTGGGTTGTAATGTTGGGGGGGGCTATTGTATGGGGTTTTTTTTACAGGCAAAAGAGCTGATTTCTTTGGGGCATGCCCAGCAAAAAGCCCTTTTAAGGGCTGGTAAGGTAATAGAGCTGTTAACTTTTTATTTTAGAATAGGGTAGGGCATTATTTTATTTTGGGGGGCTTTGTTATTTTTTAGGGGGCTTAGAGTAGGTGTAATTAGTTTAAAATTCTTGTAATCTTTTTTTATTTTTTGTAATTTAGTGTTTGTTTGTTTTTTGTAATTTAGTTTAGTTGATTTAATTGTAGGTAATTGTAGGTAGTTTAGTTAATTTATTTATTGATAGTGTAGTGTTAGGTTTAATTGTAACTTAGGTTAGGATTTATTTTACAGGTAATTTTGTTATTATTTTAACTAGGTAGCTATTAAATAGTAAATAACTATTTAATAGCTATTGTACCTAGTTAAAATAAATACAAAGTTACCTGTAAAATAAATATAAATCCTAAAATAGCTACAATATAATTATTTGTTATATTGTAGCTATATTAGGATTTATTTTACAGGTAAGTATTTAGCTTTAAATAGGAATAATTTATTTAATAAGATTTAATTTATTTCGTTAGATAAAAATTATATTTAACTTAGGGGGGTGTTAGTGTTAGGGTTAGACTTAGCTTTAGGGGTTAATACATTTATTAGAGTAGCGGCGAGGTCCGGTCAGCAGATTAGGGGTTAATTCTTGAAGTTAGGTGTCGGTGATGTTAGGGAGGGCAGATTAGGGGTTAATACTATTTATTATAGGGTTTTTGAGGCGGGACTGCGGCGGTTTAGGGGTTAATACATTTATTATAGTGGCGGCGAGGTCTGGTCAGCAGAGTAGGGGTTAATAAGTGTAGGTAAGGTAGCGGCGGCGTTGGGGGGTCAGATTAGGGGTTAATAAATATTATGTAGGTGTCGGCGATGTTAGGGGCAGCAGATTAGGGGTACATAGGGATAATGTATGTGGCGGTGGTGTGCGGTCGGCAGATTAGGGGTTAAAAAAATTTATTAGAGTGGCGGCGATGCGGGGGGGGCCTCGGTTTAGGGGTACATAGGTAGTTTATGGGTGTTAGTGTACTTTAGAGCACAGTAGTTAAGAGCTTTATAAACCGGCATTAGCCCATAAAGCTCTTAACTCCTGACTTTTTTCTGCGGCTGGAGTTTTGTCGTTAGAGTTCTAACGCTCACTTCAGCCAAGACTCTAAATTCCGGCGTTAGGAAGATCCCATTGAAAAGATAGGATACGCAGTTGGCGTATGTGGTATGGAAAAGTCGCGGCTGGTGAGCGTTAGACCCTTTCCTGGCTGACTATAAATACCAGCGGGCGGTAAAAAGCGTTAGGACCCCTTAACACTGCTTTTGACGGCTAACGCAGAACTCTAAATCTAGGCGTAAATCTAGGCGTTAGTGTTTGTTACTTTTTTGTAACTTAGTTGTTATTTTTTTGTAACTTTGTAATTTTTAATAGTAGATTTAAATTATTTGAGTAGGGTTAGGTGTTTAAATATGTAATATAGTTAATTTAATTTGTAGTTTAATGTAATTTTAGTATAACAGTTAGGGTAGATTAATTATTAAGTTAAGATACAGTAGTTTAGTGTAATTTTAGTATAACAGTTAGGGTAGGTTAATTATTAGTTTAATATAGTTTCATGTAATTTTAGTATAATAGTTAGGGTAGGTTAATTATTAGTTTAATATAGTTTAATTTAAATCTAAAGGTAAGTTTTTATTTATTATAAGATAGGGATCAGTTAATATTTAATATAAAGTTAGCAGGTTGTTAGGTTTAGGGGTTAATAGGTTAATTTAGTTTACGGCGATGTGGGGGGCTGGCGGTTTAGGGGTTAATAGGTTTAGTAAGTGGTAGTGATGTGGGAGGCCAGAGGTTTAGGGGTCAATACATTTAGTTAGTTGCGGCGGGGTCTGGGAGCGGCGGAATAGGGGTTAATAAGTTTATTAGAGTTGCAGCAGTGTCGGGGAACAGCGGGATAGGGGTTAACAACTTTATTTAGTTGCAGCGGGCTCCGGGAGCGGCAGGATAGGGGTTAATACATTTATTAGAGTTGCAGTGGGCTCCAGGAGCAGCAGGATGGGGGTTAATGCCTTTATTAAAGTTGCGGCAGGGTCGGGGAACGGCGGGATAGGGGTTAAACAGTTTAGTATAGTGGCGGTGCTTAGTGACAGTATATAAATAAAGCTGGGAAAAAGCCGAATAGCAGCGAGATCGATGACTGTTAGTTATCAACAGTTCAATGCTCATCGCCCCATACTTGGTGAGTGGATTTTTGACAGCTTTTTATATAAATATGGAGAGCGTATTCAGGTCTGAGGCCGCTATGTTAGGCAATGTCAGGCGAGCGTATTGGTGCCATCGAATGCAAGAAAGTTGACGGCTTGATAAGTAGGCCTCATAGGCTTACCATCATTTTTAGGGGTAAAACTGGGACCACCTGGTACGGTGCCATGTGGTATGGTCAGGGGTGTATTCAAGGGGCGTGGTCAATTGGGCATGGCGATTGTCAACCGAAACTCATTTTCCAAAAACCTCACAATTGCATAATTTAATCTCTTTAAAAATAGAATATTTTATATAGAAGGTATCAATATGTGGCACTAGATCATTCAGTTATATAAAAGTAGTTAGGGTTGGAAAAGTCAGAAAATAAAGCAGAGACTACTCAGAGATGGTGAGAATATGGCTATGCAAATTAGTATTTCTACATATATAGAGGAATTATATTATATTAAACAATATACATGTTGGCATCTGTGTTAATTATCATTAGTATGACCAATACAACAGAATAGTGCACATAAGGAAACACATAAAGGCCCTGCAATTGTACAGGGATGGAGGTAGGTACTATGATATGGGAGCATTAAACTGTTGGTCGGTGTTCATGACCAGATTTTAGCAAATAAAACTGAATGAACACTCAGTAGTTGAAGTGCAGGGGCCCATTGCTCATTGATGGGAGGCTACTGCTTGACCTGTCTGGGGCATAACTAAAGAAACCCTAGAACCCATAGCAAAATGTAAAAAAATTATCTCTTCCGTTACACATTTCCCTTTTATTTATCTCCCATATAAAAGAGTAGACTTTTGATCTGTTGCACTTGAATGCTTCATTTGGGGGGACAACAAAGGCTAATTTTTAAATCTCTATTACACCTCTCTGCGTCTGCTGTAGAAAAGAGAGAGAAGAGACAGAAAAAGATGTCTGATGCTGCTCCCTAGAGCTTTGGGAGGGATAACAACTACATTGCTTGCATCCTAATCGATAAGCCTATAGTAACTAGAAGAAGTAATTCGTTTTTAATGGTTGTGGTTGAGAGGTCAGCGCTAGTCTAGGGATGGGAGGTTAGAGTAGAAGCAGTCAGTAGTGAATTATAACTATTCACGTAGTATTCATGGTAAGCACTGACCCAAACAGTGAAAAGATTAGGGTTTCACCATTTTTTTGATGGGAGTTGGAGACTGTACCAGGAAAATAAGAGAGTCTAGTTTTAGGAAATTAACGTAATTGCTGCTCCCGTAAATTAATACCAGTACTGGATAATACTACACCATGATCCCAGTTGGTTGCATTTATTATTTACCTCCTAGTTTCAAAGGCTCAGTCCTTATGACACTATGACCCAAATGAGTGATACTCACTGCTTGTGGCACAGTGATGACTGCTGATTCTGACTCACCAATTTCCTGAACTGATTATGCTCACTCTGAGGGGAGGCAGGGTAGTGTGTACGGGAGGTAGCTTGGATATTCCTGGTCTTATTCACTCCTGTTCTGCCCTGTGTGCCTTGGTGCCACGGTTATGATTAACTTTTTCCTGGTCCTCCTTTGCTTTCATTACTGACTCTCTTCATGTTGTTTCTTCCCTTTTCTTCCACGATTATTACCAGTTCCTTATAGCCCCGGTTCTGCCCTGCACTGTCACTGCCGCTGTCAGTGTTTTGTCAGATGACACCTTGAATTCTTTTCACCGCAGCACATTTTTGGATTGGATGAATAAAGCTATTTGGGCATGTCACTGAGTGTAGCTTCCAATCAGAGGGTTGTGTGGTACTTGCGATTCATTTTGAGTTTAGAGGGGGCATTCAGGGATGTACACAGTATAGAATTTCGTGATAATAACGCCCATGATAAGTATGCTAGCCAATTGCAATCAGAATGTAAAAAAATGTCTTTTGCATTGCCATTATTTGTAATGCCAGCACCGACTGGGACAGAATGAACAATTGGGTGCGACACTAGGACAGTGCCTCCAAACAGGGACAATCCCAGTTAAACTGGGACTTCTGGTAAGCCTAATTATAAATCACATGCCATGGCTTTCCTTTACCTGACCTCAATGTGACATAAGACCACAGAAAACTGCAGAAAAAAATATACTGTAAGCAATGAGACTAATACCACAGTGCCCTCTGTGGTGGGAGTACTGCACTGCACACAATATTCATAAACTATATACAGACTAAATAGAACAAGGGATAAGTTTAAAGGGACATGAAACTCAATTTCTTTTAATTTATGATTTAGGTAGAACACACAATTTTAAACAACTTTCCAGTTTACTTCTATTATCAAATTTCCTTAATTCTCTTGGTATCATTTGTTGAAGGAGCAGCAATGCACTACTGGTTTCTAACTGAACACATGGGTGAGCCAATGACAATCTGTTTATATATGCAGCACCCAATCAGCAGCCATAACATAGGTTATTTGATGCTCCTGAGCTTTCCTAGATAAACCTTTCATCAAAGGATAACGAGAGAAGAAAGGAAATTAAATAAAAGTAAAGTAAATTGGAAATGTATTTAAAATTGTATGCTCTGAATGTCTAAGTATAACTTTACTGTCCCTTTAAAAGGGAGGGACAGGAAGTAAAAAAAGGGACTGTCCCAGGAAAAATGGGACAGTTGGCAACTATGCTTATACAGGACGCTGCCGTCTTGTAAAGTGCTTTCTGTTGCATTCTGTAATTGAACCAGTGTGCTTTTACAGATCAGTGTTGTGACCAGCTTTTTAACACCTTGCACTTTTAATTACTTTGCACAATAAAAGGCAAAAGCTTTATAAAGCATAAATCTTTATTGGCTGCTTACATATTGTACCACTTTTTTATTAACTGTTTGCATAATGTTGTAACATAAAATCTCAATAAAAAGCTTTAGATTTTTTTTTTTTTTAAGGCTCGCGCAGAAACAGGGGTATACAGCCCCATTCGGCCAGTAATAAATCGGACCCTTAGAATCTTCCCAAAATACCAAAATGTAGGATTCTGTACTTAAAATCAAATTTATTACATTTGTCATTTTGCAGCACCTTGTAATTTATGTATAAAATGAGTAGAAATAAAATACGTAACCATAAATATTACATATATTTCAAAATCATACAACATTTCAGTTTCATACAGGGTGACAAACCATTGTGACAATGTATGCGCTGCAGAATCTGTTGCAAATAACCGATAATAATAATAATAATAATGCAAGTGAATAGCCCTTCCCAAACTCTCTAAGAGTAGTAAAAATAATTACAATATACCCACCATACATAACATGCTTGCACCCAAAAATGATTTGATATAGGATTTTATACAATGTCATCAGTATTTATTCTCCAGTTTATTTGGATATATTTAATAGTTCAGATAATCAAAGATCTATGAACCTTGACATCAACAACACACAAAATGATGCTAATGGCTGCGGCCAGAGGATTGTTATTACTATGACAATCACTTGACAGCTATACTGTATATAAAACCCCTTATTGAAATGAGGGACCTTATGTTTCTATGGTAACAAAAAAGTATTTTTAAAGCTGTCAGAACAACCAAAATATGGTGTGAGGTATTTGTCTTTATTATGACAATCAACTGTCAGCTGAGTGACACAGGACTTCTTGTTTGAAAGAGCACTACACACCAGAAACTTAAAAAAAAACACATTTTATAAAAAAAGAGAGCTGCCAGTACCTAAGATGGCGGGCACTAGTTAGAGGAGGGAGGATTAGAGAGCTGTTTGGGAGGGATCAGGTAGGTTGGAGGGTAAGGGGGCATACTACACTGCAGAAAATATAAAAAAAATAGGTAGGGATCAGGGGGTGGAAAATGTCAGGTGGGAGAGTAATGTCTACACTATAGCTAAAATTAAGCTTACAAGCTACCTGATTGACCCCTTCACTGCCAGGAATTTCAGAAGTGTGGTGCGGAGCTGCAATTAGCAGCCTTCTAAATACCAAAAGGCAATGGCAAAGCCATGCATGTCTGCTATTTCTAAACAAAGGTGGATCCCAGAGAAGCTTTTACAATTATTTGTGTCATGATTGAACAAGCGATATGTAAATAATTTCATTAAGAAAAGCAAAGTTTGTTAAAAAGTAAATATTTTTTTTTATATGATCGCATTTGGCAGGGTGAAATGGTGGCATGAAATATACCAAAATGGGTCTTGATCAATACCTTGGATTGTCTGCTTAAAAAATATATATATAGTTTTGACGGGTAAATAAAAAAAAACAAGGATCTATTTCTGTTTAAATGGAGTGATAGCAAAAATTGTCCAGTATTTTGGCCAAGTTCTTCTCTGAAAGTCCCAGTATCCAAGGGGTTAAACAGCCCCTGTCATATGTATTTTGAATGTGTCCTCCCTTATAGCGGCAATATGGCAACCCTACCCTAAACCAGGGATAGGCTCGAGCCAAGGCTGTGGCGGACATTTTCTAAAGTAAAGACCTTTAGTGAAGGACACAAAGGTACATTTACAATTAAAACTATTTTTTTATAGTGCTGAATTTTATTATACTGATGCAGATACCACTGATCCTATAACCAGCAATTGTCTGGCTATACACATGTGCCAGTGTCACTTCTGTGTCTTTGTATAGAGCTGGGTGTTATTATACAGATGCAGAAGATACACATCCAGTATTTCACTCAGGCTTTATTTATTCCATAACTTATCACTCAATATTGCTAGCAGTCTCTTGACAAGCCACTAATTTTATTCTCACTAAATATTTTCCCTTTCCTATTATTTAATCAGAAAGAAAAGATATACTAAGGTTATGATTCACAACCTTACTATATCTTTTCTTTCGATTTAAATACTACTTATAATAAACCTCAGGTGCTGGTTAAAGTGCTTTACCTTTGCATATAAAGTTCCAGGGACACAGTGGCAGCTTGATTCTTGAATCTTCCCTCTCTCTCTGTCTCACTCAGAGTCATTTTCTGGTACTAAGCGGCATCATGTGGGAGTGGCCACAACCTTGCAAAATGTGGCGCGGCATGTGCTAAGGAGGAGTCAGGACCAGTATTCATCTGTCTTACTCCTCCCTCGCCACAGCAAAATGGGCGGCAGACACTGCAAGGGCCAGTCACGGACACCAGTGTCTGTGTACGGACACCTTGCCTAGCCCTGCCCTAAACCCCTCTTTAAAATAAAGCCCCTATATATGTTTTAATAACCAGGTGACTACCCAGTGTGAATAAATGAGCATTAATTTGCAAAGAGACTCATGGAAGCCCCTATGTGCAGATAAAAGGCACATAACTATGGTGAAAAAAACATTATTTATATGAGGACAACTCCTTTTTGCTATAGAATTTACAGGGGAAATACATACTATTGTTTATATCCTTGTTTATTAACATTTCAATAAAATAAATGCATTTTTCTACACTTTGTCTTGGAAGTTTCTTATATGTCACGATATATACATAAAATAATAGAATAGCCTGAATCTGCTGGGTCTCCTGGGGAGAAAAAGGATATATACTATGTGTGGGTTTCTTTGTGAAAAATGGCCTATAGTAGGGCCTAAGGCCCCTATTTATCAAGGTCTGTCTGACCTGATCCGACAGTGCGGATCAGGTCCGACAGACCTCGCTGAATATGGAGAGCAATACGCTCGCCGTATTCAGCATTGCACCAGCAGCTCACAAGAGCTGCTGGTGTAACGCCGCCCCCTGCAGACTCGCGGCCAATAGGCCGCCAGCAGGGGGGTGTCAATCAACCCGATCGTACTCGATTGGGTTGATTTCCGGCGATGTCTATCCGCCTACTCAGAGCAGGCGGACAGGTTATGGAGCAGCGATCTTTGTGACCGCTGCTTCATAACTGCTGTTTCTGGCGAGCCTGCAGGCTCGCCAGAAACACGGGGCATCAAGCTCCATTTGGAGCTTGATAAATATGCCCCTCTATGTGAGTAACATCTAAAAACTGTAAAACAGCGCAGCACATGGATGAAATGGCTCAGCGGTAAAAGGGTTAACTAAAGGGCCTTATTTCTCTCTATTTATTGTGGGGGCAACATAGGTGATACCCCACCCCTGATTTTGATATATCTAGTGTTATGTAGGTAATCACTGATCAACAGCTGATAGCCCCTTGACCTTTCTTTGAAAGAGAGGTTAATTTAGTGCTTATTTCGGGTTGCTATTGTACGTTTTAGATCACAGAGAATCTAAAAAGTAATCTAGTAGACAGGAGATTAACATTTCTTAGAAATCACCTGCTTACAAGGGTGAAAAAGGCCTTTTGAAACAAGGCTATTCATAAGAGAGATGTAGAGTGTGTTGTATGTAGTCTTTAGGGGGAAGGGGCTGCATTTGGAGTCACTGCCCCCATAAAGGAAATACATTAGGTAGATCTTTGCCACTTTTATTATATATATATGTATATATATATATATATATATATATATATATATAAATTTTATATATATATATTATATACATATATACAGTATATATTATATATATATATATATATATATATATATATATATATATATATATATATATATATATATATATATATATACTTTGCTGATCTGTATTTTACTTGGAGTGCACCCATAATTTACCAGGAGTCCTTCTACCATCCTCTTTTGCTATATATATATATATACTAATGCAATTATAGGTTCACAAAGATTTTGACTTTAGAGATTTAAAAACAAAAATTTGAAGTTATTTTGAATGTTACTTTTAGGTTCAACTACAATAAAGTATAATTCTAATGAGTAGGGCTTTTTTGATGAGAGTAACGGCCTTTGCAAATTGTAATATCAATCTTCAAATCTCTGTCCTACCCCTGAGCTGCAAAGATCTACCAATACAAACACCCTCCATCAGTATCCCATAATAATAGACAGGAGCATGATCAGTCTACTGCCAACCCTCCGACATTTCTTTCAATTTGTGCACTGCCTCAATTTTGTTTTAGGCTGACAAAAAAAAAAAATATTTTATGCAATTCAAAATGAAGTCAAGGAGGTGGATGAGGATTTTTTTTTAAATATATGACCTGGAGATAGCAATCTATCTTGGTTATAAAGATCATGGGTCCTGTGTATCCCCTAGCTTTCCCAAGCTGCTAAATGGGAATTAGGAAAACCTCTCAATAAGCTTTTCATTGAATGGAAAGGAGAGGGATGAGGTGCCACTCCAGTCCTTTATAATGTCTCAAAGACTTTCAAATTTGTAGATTATTCAAAACCACCTTATTATAAATTCCTAAGTGCCTAACCTTCGGTGATCTGGAATCCAGGGAAGATCGGTAAGAGGACATTGTCACTTTTATAAAGCAATACAACAATCATGTCTTATTTTTAACCTCTTCACTGCTGAGATATTTTACACCCCTATGTTAAAACTTTTTTTTTTCCAGCTGTCGGTCACAAGTTACATTACATTCAAAGCCCTCTAACCCAACCCCAGATTCACTTAATAGAACTCCCTGCATCAGCAGGGAATTTCTGTCCCTCTGATGTCACCATGTGGCCTGTAGGAGTTGGTGATGTGGAAGAAGACTGCAATCTCCTACCCTCTGCAATGCAGGCGGTCCCCAGGCTCTGCATTGGAACAGGGAACCCTAGGAGGACAAAACATTGTTTTCTTTTACACTAAATAGGTTAAGCAGCATAACTCATGCACCTACTAACAGTGTTTTAATCAAAGCAAAGCAAATAACCAGCTCTTAGTGAAAAGCATATTCTAAGTTACAAATGTCTCTTTTCCTGGCATCATAGGAGTCATAAAACCTTGAAGTAGAAGTCAAAAGAGCTGCCAATACTAACAATTGCCCGGGCAGCGCCTTCTAAAGTATACCACTGTGTTTGCAGAAGCTAGTTAAAACAATATAACACTAAAAATAAATCACTTTGGTTAACTTTGAAACTCTATCTGACTATTAATAACACTACCTCAAACCACTTACAAAATGTACTTAAACAGTTCATGGACTCAATATACCACGTTGTATAATGAGTTTGTTTTTGTTTTTTATTTTTGTTTCTGTTTGCTACAATTGTTTTTCAGTAGCCAAACTCTACCTACACATTGTCTTGGAGGAGCCAATCTGGGCTTGAGTCTGGAATTACCTTTAGTATTCTATCTTCATAGTGAATATTGCCCATGTGCAAGGAGTACAAGCAGATTTGTGAGGTGGATGTACATTATAGATGTTTGAGATGCTTAGAGATCTTGCGATAATTGTATGCGTGCCTCAGAAAAAGGCACGCATGTGGCTAAAGCATTGTGATTGGTCATCTGCAATATATGGGTGGAGTTGCCAATAGTATGACAAGCATGTGCACAGGGACTCACTGTGATTACTTTCACCTAAGAGAGAGGCAGGTACAGCCAAATATTTGATTGGTCTATGGCAGAGGATTTCAAAGTCTGAAGTGGTGGGCCTCCCCTCTAACAGAATTTATAAGACAGCCCCCCATAATAGATGTTACTTTATGTTTTTCTCTTTAAAGAAAATTGCAATATTTATATTTAGTTTTAATTTGTGGAATTTCCATTTGATCCAAAGTTTAAACACAGCTTTCAAAGGTCAATGGAGGCTCTTAAAAAATGTTTTATGTTTTGCCAAAATCAGTAACTGCTTGAGGTTTTCATAGGATAGTGCAAAGTGTCATTGCTCTTGAGCCTGCCCTTATATGTTCTAGCGCCCCCCACCCCCACCCTGGGGAGGCTGCCTCGCACTTTAAAAATTACTGGTGTGTGGTAATCAGTGGTAGATCATAGATGTAGCAAATGGCTTATGGGAATTTAAATGTCCGTGTTGAGAATTGTCTGAAGAATTTACCTGTACGGTTGAGAAACACTTTGCTTTATGTGTATCTTAAGAATAGTTTTTAAGAAATATTTTTTTAAAATATTTTTTTAATTAATTGATTTGTGATTCCTTTTATCCACAGCCAGCAAGTGTTTTTTTCCCCTACAACCTAAGAGACTGAAAATAAGTCAGCTTTTCTCCCAGTACCATATCTAATCCGGTGATCCGTATCCTGCTATGGATTTTCACAAGCCCCGGGTGACCTGTGCCTCCATAGGAGGACATTTGTTGACACAGCCGAAAAGAGATTGAAGAAGACAGCGGCCCTATTTTAAGTGAAGTAACTATTTGTTGCCTTTTGTTAGCACCCTCTGTATATTGTTATATACTGTTGTGTTTGAAGTCTTTAGTGTGTGTTTCCAGTTCTGAGAATTAGAAAAGCAACAATTTCAGAGCTTAATTACATGAATTGAATACAAAATAAATAATGAAAGGATATTGCAAAGCTGTTTTACTACATATAGCTAAACATTTTATATTAAAATCTCAAATTGTTTAAAGTTCCTTTAATTCTATTTACTAAGGTGTCAGGCACTTCCTCATTGCTGCAGAATTCAAAGGGGGCTAAACTCACTGAATGATCAAAGAAAAAGGACGGAACTCTCAATCACTGCAAGATCTCTCTCATTTCTGTATCTGATGAAAGACAAGCCTAGAGCAATATAGCACTGCATGATATGAGAGTTTTGTTACACTTACACTTTGTGCATTGCATTTTATATTACTTTACACTTCAGATTGGGTCATTTCAGTGTTATTAAATTCAAGCTTTGCACTTTCTATTTTATATTTGAATACATAAAGGGGCCGAATTATCAAGCTCTGAAAGGTGACCCATTTAATACAAGCAAGAAATTTATTAATTTTTTTTTAAATGTATCTAGAGTATTGGCATTCACTACTTCCTTTGGTAATGAGTTTCACAATTCAAAACGTTTCCGTTGCAGGAGATTAAATCTCTTTTCCTCCAACCTTAATATGTGACCTCTTGTCACAAACAATTTTCTTGGAATAAACAGATCTTCTGACATCTCTGTATATGGGCCTTGAATATATTTATATAAAGTAATCATGTCACCTCTCAAGCGCCTGTTTTCTAGAGAAAACAGACCCAGTTTGGCTAGCCTCTCCTCATAGCTTAAATTCTCCAATCCCCTTATTAGCTTTGGGGCCCTTCTCTGAACTTTTTCTAGTTCTGCAATATCTTTTTTTGTGATCGGTCCCCAGAACTGCACTCCACACTCAAGATGAGGTCTTACAAGAGATTTATATAGTGACAGAATTATGCTTGAATCAATGCCTCTTTTAATACATGCTAGTATCTTATTAGCCTTTGAAGCTGCTGCCTTGCATTGTGCACCCATCTTTAATTTGTTTTCCTACTCCCAAATCCCTTTCCTCCTGTGTTTGGCTAAGTCTTGTACCATTTCAGTAATACATTGCCTGCTTATTTTTACTTCCAAAATGTAGAACCTTGCATTTTCCCGTATTTAATCTCATTTTCCATTTACCTGCCATACTTCTAATTTTTGCAGATCCCTTTGTAATGAAAGTTCATTCTGCTCTGACCTAATGACCTTACTTAACTTAGTATCATCTGCAAAAATAGAGATGTCGCTATTTAATCCTTGCTCCAAGTCATTAATAAAAATATTAAAAAGAACAGGGCCCAGTACTGATCCCTGGGGGACTCCACTGATTACCTTTGTCCAATCTGAGTATGATCCATTCACTACTACTCGTTGCTCCCTATCTTTTATCCAGTTATTTATCCATGAGCTAACATTTTCAGCTATTTCCAGTCCCTTAATTTTGTGCATTTATCTCTCATGTGGCACTGTATCAAACGCCTTTGCTAAATCTGAGTATATCACATCAACTGATTCCCCTTTATCTATATGTTTACTTAGATTAGTTTGACATGATCTATTTCTCATAAAACCATGCTGATTTGAACTCATAATCTTGATTACACAAATATGCTCATCAATATAATCCCTTATAATCCCTTCAAATATCTTCCCCACTATTGATGTCAGACTAACTGGTTTACAGCTTTGTGCATCTTCCCTTTTTGAAGAGTGGCACCACATCAGCTTTACGCTAATCCTAGGATACTATGCCTGAGGATAATGAGTCTTGAAAAATTAAGAGTAGAGGTTTGTCTATAACAGTACTAAGTTCCCATAACACCCTTGGGTGTATTCCATCTGGGCCTGAAGTTTTATTTACCTTAATGTTATCCATTTTTTTCCTGATATCCTCTAGACATAACCCAGTTAATGGTATGGGTTTGTATGTTCTAGTTTGTTCCAATGTATCCTCCATTGGTTCTTCTCCCTGACACTGTTAATCATGCTACCATGCTACCCTCCATGCATTTTAATGTACCTATATTGTCCTTCTTAGATTTTTTGCTATTTATGTACTTAAATAACCTTTTAGGGTTAGACTTAGAATCCTTTGCAATTAATCTTTCATTTTCAATTTTGGATAATTTGATTGCTTTTTTGCATGCTTTGTTACATTCCTTATAAATATGGGGCCCCATTACATATGCGGCGTCGCCCACAAAAGCCTGCGATGCCTGTTTTTACGAGATTTTGGTATAAAATATACGGCATAGCATACAAGTTACGCACGTATATTTCACCCGTCGGCCGTATTATTTTCTCCCATAGACTAACATAGAACAGCTGCGCAATTTGGTATCCAATATACAGCATAAAGACTTACGCGCGCATAATTCAGAAAATCTTCTCCATTCTCACCTCGCCACACATGGCAGACGCAGCAACCCTTTCACTGACTAAAAAAGCAATGTAACTCCCTGGAAGCCTTAACAAACACATACATATAAGCAGCATCTCAAATAGTTAAAGAGACAGTATACTATAAAATGGTATGAGATTTTTTTTAAGGTTTATTTGTGTATTTGAAATAGCTGATTTTGCTGTTTGAAGCCACAACCTAATCAAATGGATTGAGCTTGTAGGTATAATTAGATCTCATTACTTTATCACATTGTGTACATATACTTGCTTCTTTACTTTATATTTATTCTTAAAAAATCACCACTACTTGAAGAGAACAATGGGAAATCATAATTGTATTACCTTATCTCTTTAGATCCCACTGGAAGTGTAATTTATTCTACTGTTAACACAGCTTGGCATTGATGCCAAAATATATAAAGGGACAGTCAAGTCCAAAGAAAACCTTCTTGTTTTAAATAGGGCATGTCATTTCAAACAACTTTCCAATTTAATTCTAACACCAATTTTGCTTTGTTCTCTTGGTATTCTTAGTTGAAAACTAAACCTAGGATGGCTCATATGATAATTTCTAAGACCTTGACGGCTGCCTCTTTGCAATTGTGTCAAACCAATCACAAACAACACAACCTCTCACCTGCAGCCTTAAAACACCTGATAATGCACACCCTATCAGTACCATCAGTATTATATATACCCATGTGTCAATTTATATTGGATGTGAGATACACTGATTTACATCTTAGAAGTGAATATTACAATATGTACCCTTCATAAACAACTATTTATTTACATGATTATTTACATGATAATATTACCTGTTTTTATTGCCATTTCCACGCAGGTCATATTATATGTTTTAACAATATTAGTTAGTGTAATAAAACACACCTTACCTGGATATGTATGACAATTACATGGTAAATAAAAGAGGACAAGGTTTATGGTGAACTATAATAATATTTATTTATTTTATGGCTTCTTGGATGAGGGAGCTGAGGTGCCTGTAGTGGATTTTCTTGTTCTCATGGTTTGAGAAGATTCTGCTGTTTCTGCTGGTGTGCTGGCCATAGATGATAGGCTGGAGGCAGTGTCCTGCTGGTGTGTAAAGTGCTCAACCAACACACCCAAGAGTTCATTTTGTTCTCACCATCTATTGTCCATCTGCATCTGCATATCAGACAGAATTCGCATAATCTGTGACTGGTTCTGAACACTTGCACTTAATGATGCTGCCATGTTCCTCTGCAGCTCTATGCTACATTGTTGTATCCTCTCTTGGCTCCTGATTAACCTTACTTGGTTCCTGAAGAACCTCTCTTGGCCTCTTTGTATGCTCTCAGTGCTTGTTATAAGCCTCCTCTGGAGTGCAATGTATTCCTCACCCAGGGGAGAATACAATGCATCCACAGGCTCTTGAGCAACAGGGCTTTCAGTTGCTTGGGGGGCAGGTTCAGCTGAATCTGCTGGTGCTTGTGGGGCAGGTTCAGCTGCATCTGCTGGTGCTTGTGGGGCAGGTTTAGCTGCATCTGCTGGTTCTTGTGGGGCAGGGTCACCTGCATCTGCTGGTGCTTGTGGGTCAGGGTCACCTGCATCTGCTGGTGCTTGTGGGGCAAGGTCACCTGCATCTGCTGGTGCTTGTGGGGCAGCTATAAGTTTGATATGCTGGTGCTTGAGGTGCAGCTGTAGTTTCTGCTATATTTCCATCTGTAGATGGTGGAGCTCGTCCAATGGATGAGGATGAAGGCGCTCATCCAATGGATGAGGATGGTGGAGCACGTCCCATGGATGAGGATGGTGGAGCTCGTCCCATGGATGAGGATGGTGGATCTCGTCCCATGGATGAGGATGGTGGACCTCTCATGGTTGATTGAAAGTCCCACTGATGACCAGTGTGTGGCCTCTCCAATCGGCACTTCTTGCGATATAGTCTGTGGGTAATATCCATGACTGACATGAGACTGTGTTGTGTGTGTTTGTGTGGGGGGTTAAATACATGGACCCTTTATGGCTGTCTTGGCTCCCCCTCAAAGCCAAAGGAAGGATATTCCTCTGGCCAGGAATCTTGCCAGGGGTCATATGGCAATGACGTTGGCATCACTCCCGGGTACTCAACTGAAGCCATCCAACCATGCTCATGCCTGGGAGCATACTGTTCTTGCGAATGACTGAAGGGTGGTGGTGGTAGTGGTGGCATAGATGTTTGTATCCTCGTGACAGGAGGTTCTGTGGAGGAGTCAAAGGATGAGAGGGATTAGTAAAGTCAGATATATGTCCATGTGGGCATACAATGTACATTGATACATGCTGGGGCCTATACTGATTCTCATGTCAAACTCTATAACATGCATGTGCACATTGTGAGTTGTTCTCTGATTGATTTGAATATGAGCAGTATACAGGGATGTGTTTCATACAATAGTTATGTGTACATGTCAATGATGACATAATGTGTTCTTTAAAGGGCCATTATACACTCATTTTTTATTTGCATAAATGTTTTGTAGATGATCTATTTATAAAGCCCATAAAGTTGTTTTTTTTGTTTAAAAATGTATAATTTTGCTTATTTTTAAATAACATTGCTCTGATTTTCAGACTCCTAACCAAGCCCCAAAGTTTTATTTGAATACCGTCAGCTACCTACTCCAGCTTGCTCCTGTTTGTGTAAAGGGTCTTTTCATATGCAAAAGAAGGGGGAGGCCGGCAGTGTCTTATTTCCCACTTGCAGTGGGCTTTCCAACTGCCTTTTCAACAGAGTTAAACTGAAAGCTTCTAAGTACGTTTTTAAACCATTTTATACTGGATTTTTATATCCGTATCTGTGCATCTTATTCTTTATAATAGTGTCTATTACATGCAGTTATATGAAAATGAGTGTATACTGTCCCTTTAAGTGACACTATGGTCACACAATTTACTTTAGCTTGATCTAGGCATAGAACCTGCTTTATTGAGCTAAAAGTATTGTGATGGGTGTAGTGTCCATTTAATGAAAACTCTACATGTGGCTTGTGGCCTGTGTTACTCTGAGACATGTTAGTATTGCACTATTCCACCTCATATCATGAATTGCATTGTGTTAAATAGCAGTAATGTCAAGTATAATTGTAGATATTTTTGTTACTACGCCAAATACCATGCTCCTCATTGTGTACATGAATGTGTGATATTAAAGGATGTTATATCTCAAATACATATAATACTGGTGTGTGGGATGTTACTCACCAGCATGATGTGCTGTGGTTGCAGCCCATAAGTCACGAGCCCCTGGAGGTCCACGGACTGCTGTGATACTCAGGGACCTGCATATCATCTCCTGCCAGGTGTTATACTCAATATCCAGGGCTAGACCACCGCCTGTTCCCTTCTGGTGGATAGCTTCCTGCCCCATCTTTTCTTTGACCCGCCTCTTACAGTCACTCCACCGCTTTTTCAGGCACTCAACAGTCCTCCTCTGCGGGGCCACACGGTTGACGGCATCCTCTACCACCAACCATGCAGTTTTTTTTTCCTTTTGGCACTGCTTTTGCCCTTCTCCTGCCCGAAGAGGGCACTGTAATTGTCCATGATGGCCTGGACAAGGGCAACATTTTCCGCAAATGAGAAGTTGGTCTCAGCCTCTCATCCCCCATGGCCACTTGGCTTCCTCCATGTGATGTCCCTGGCAGTGTGGGTTCCTCCCTATCCTCTCCCTCCTACCCCCTTCTGTCCCCATGTGCACCCTCTATCCCTCTCCTAGATGTGCCTGCTCTCTGGGGCTCTCAGGCATCTCTCTCTCCCCACTCTGCTTACTCCCTGACAGGGGGCCCACTGCTCCTCCTGTCCTCTCAAATACTCCTCTCCCCTCCTCCCTACCTCTCCCTGCCATCCTCACACTAAATCACACTACACACACTCACTCCCAGTTCAATCACACACAATCACAACCAAACACTAAGCCTATCACACTGTAAAAATAAAATAAAATATATCAGGTGTTAGAAAAAAAGTGTGGTGTATTTGTATATGTATGTATGCAATGTGTGCAATATGTAAGAATATGTGTAAGTGTACAAGCTTACTCAACAACAATGCAATAAAACTCTTCTGTTTGTGCCTCTCTCTCTCTACTCTCACTAATCCTGCACTCCAGTGTAGTGTGTTGTAGCTCAACGAACAATCCAAACACACTGAAGAAACACACTGAAGAAAATGGCAGCTGCGCATGGGTATATATGAATTTGAATAGCGTAATTACGTGTCACATTTTATTTGAATTCCGGGTTAGCTTTTACGTGTGTTAACCTAATTTGCATAAAACTACTCTTTATTGACACTTTCTCTGGACATAATACTGGCGTAAGTTACTTGCGTCGACTAAAATGTGTATTTGCACACATTTCAGAAGATCGCCAGTTAGTCCTACTTACGCCAGTCTAGCATCTAACGGCCCATGGTAGTCTGTACTATTTTCTTTGAATAATTTAAATGCCCTATGTTTTTCCTAATTTCTCTTAACACATTTTTATTTAGCCACATTGGCTTGGATTTTTTATTTTTATTTTTATAATCATATGGTATTTGTTGATATGTATATTTATCCATTTTATTTATTCTTTCAGTGTGATCTTTATACATTTTCTGGTTCATCTATTTATCTTATGAAATTAATGCCCTGGTATGGGCTTCATTGATTTGGGGGTCTGTCTGTTCTTTATAGTGTTTAGAATCCAGATTTGCACTGATTTTCCCCTTTAAAGGGACGTGAAACCCAACATTTTCCTTTCAAGATTCAGATAGAGCATGCCATTTTAAACAACTTTCCAATGTACTTCTATCTAATTTGCTTTGTTCCCTTGGTATCCTTTATTGAAAAGTATACCTAAGTAGGCTCAGGAGCTGGAAGTTAGCTGCTAATCGGTGGTTGCATATGCATAGATCATGTCATTGGCTTACGGATGTGTTCATCTAGCTCCCCGTAGTGCATTGCTGCTCTTTCAATAAAGGATACCAAGAGAATGAAGCAAAATTCATAATAGAAATAAATTGGAAAGTTGCTCAGACATGAATGTTCTATCTGAATCATTACATAAATATTTTGGGTCTCTTGTCCCTTTAAGTTTTGCCTGTGGGGTCTTTTGTTTTGCTTGGTTTATGATCTCCTCTTGCTACTGAGTGATGTTGCTGCACAAAAAAGAGGAACATTGAATTTATCAGTTTGTTATATAGTGCTGTGATTTTTTATCCTGCTATGTCACTCTGGATTTGCTACTGATGAGATTCAGTAAAGAACTGAAAGAACAGTCACCAAGATTAGAATAATTACCATTGATGTATGCATTGTTTTACTATAGAAAATCTTACATTGCTAAATGTTCACCACTGTGTTCTACAATGTTACTGTTGCTAACATTACAAAAGTATCATTAAAAGTAGATGTTTCCAGATCTGTATCTATATCCTTTAAAAAATCAATTTAATAATTCTAACTATAATTAAAAAAAAACTTTTCTGAAAGCGCCATAGAGGAGACAAAATGAAAAACTGCAGATAAGAGTTCATTGTATTTAAAGCAGATTCAGGAACACCCTTTAAAACTCTCCACTGGAAGTTTGATTTATTTTAAAGCCTTTTCTTCACATAGATATTCTATAGCAATTACTGCAGTATTACATTTTTTTTGGTATAGATAGAGCAACAGGAAAAGCAGCTATTTTAAATGATTAAATAAAGGTAAAGTTGTGTGTATACAATTTCAGACACTTCAGCAGGTAAAATCATTGTGAACACATACAAAAATTTACAACACACTGTCCCCAATTAGAGCTGCTATCATGGATAACAAGAGCGACCAACCAGTGGTTGGTCATTTTGCAGAGAAGGGACTTGGCGTTTTGGGCTTAAAAAGAACATAAACCCCACAATTTTTCTTTCATGATTCAAATAGAGTATATAATTTTAAACAATTTTCCAGTTTACTTCCGTTATCACATTTTCTTTGTTTTCTTGTTATCATTAGTTGAAAAATACAGGATAACAGTCCAGCTCAACAGGCCACTGCACGCCAACCTAGGTCACCACAGAGACCCAAATATAACCAAATGTTTGCAGAAATGGAAGGCAGCAAAAACGTGGAGTTCAATTATTTATTGAGCACAGCAACAAGCAACGTTTCCGGAGTAAACCTCCCTTAATCATGCAATATAAAATCCTGATACAACATATCCTTATATGCCTTACCACCACAAGAGGGCAGTAGTGGGTATTTACATTTCATATATTTATTTTTAAATAATACAGATTCAATAGGATACAAAAACAGTAATATAAAACCCTAACTAGAGACAGGAGCATACACGTATATTCCTTTCAATTAAGGTTTACTATTTTAGGAACAGACTCAAAATTAATTTCAAAAACATTTTAAACCCAAAATCAAAAGATTTATAAATGTATTCAGTTATAAGAACCTGATTTAATAGATATGACCCTAATTTCATAACAGGACAGAAGCAAGACCCTCAGAGATAATTGAATTTCTAATAATCACTTAATTAGATTTAATTAGAACCTAAAATTCAAAATGTAATATTTAAAATTTAATATTTAATATTTGATATTTAATTATTTAATTACACCTTCAAAACAAGGACAAGGGCAAAAAAAAAAAACAGCAACAAGACTGATGAAAGAGACTTATGTACTATTCACAATGCCAATTAAAGAAAAATAGAAAGATCCCAATCTCTATTCATACCAACAGGCTCCATAGTACCTAGTTCAAATATCCAAAAGCATTCTCTTTGTTTTAACAATAAATTTCTATCCCCACCCCTCCTGGGTCTAGGCACAAATTCAATAATCTGAAAGCGCAATTGATTTACAGCATGCCTCATCTGGGAAAAGTGGCAAGAAACAGGGGCAAGGGTATTATTATTCCTCACAAAGTTTTTGTGTTCAATAATCCTATCTTTGATGGATCTAGTGGTCTCACCAACATAGCCCCGCCCACAAGAGCATTTAATCAGATAAACCACATATTGGGTGTTAGAAATATGAAAACCTCTAATAGAGTATTTTTTGCCAGAACTTGGATGAAAAAACGAAGATCCTTTAATCATGTTCCCACAACAGGAGCATCAAGAAACGGAAAACATCCGTTATTTTTATGGGTTAAATATTTTTGTGTATCACCAGACATCCCAGAGCCAATATCCGCTCTGATGAGTTTTTGGCGAATTTTAACACCTCTCTTGAATGCTGGCATTGGAGCCTCAACAAATTCAGGTATATTGGAATTACATTTATTCAAGATGCCCCAATGTTTTCTAATAATCTTTTGTATCAGATAGCTTTGCGAATTGTATTCAGAGACAAAGACCATCCGCCGACTCTGAGATTTTTTACCCTTTTTAGGCCCTAAGCAACTCCCTCTAGGGGTATTAGAAATAATATTAATTTGTTTTTTCAATCAGAGTCTGTGGATAGCCTCTCTCAATGAAACGCTCACCCATTTCCTTTAATCTAATATCAAAAAGTTTTTCATCAGAAACAATACGGCGAACTCTAAGAAGTTGACTTCTAGGCAATGCTTTTAGAAGGGCAAGGGGGTGGGCACTATCAAAATGCAAAATACTGTTGCGGTCAGTGGATTTCCTAAACAAATCAACCTTAATAGTATCATCAATTTTAATAATCTTAGTATCAAGAAAAATTAATTCCTCCTCACTATAAGTTAATTTGAACTTCAGATGAGTAGTTGAACTATTCAAATTGTTAACAAAGGAGACAAGGGTCCCAACGTCGCCCAGCCAGATGCCAAAGACATCATCGATGTAGCGCCACCAACAGGCGCCACACCGAATGAAGTCAGGGTTGGCATATACAAATTTTTTTTCAAACATATTCATTAGTAAATTGGCATAATTTGGGGCGACGTTGGAACCCATGGCTGTACCCTGTATTTGCAAAAAGTATTCATCCTGAAATAGGAAATAATTGTTATAAAGAACAAATTCAAGCAACAAAATGAGAAACTCGATCTGACCTGAAGTAAAATCACCACTATTGCTTAAAATTTGTTTAACAGCTCCCACACCACTAACATGTGTGATTGATGTATATAAGCTCTCAACATCAAGGCTGAAAAGTATGAATCTACCTGTGCCCAGATCCAATGCCTCAATCTTTAACAAAAAATCACTGGTATCTTTAATAAAAGAATTTGTAGTTTTAACAAAGGGTCTAAGGATTTTATCCAAATAGATGGACACATTGGAGGACACTGAGCCAATACTGGAAACAATGGGGCGGCCTGGCGGTTTCTTATCATCTTTATGTATTTTATCATTAGTTGAAAAGCAGAAAGGTGAGTTTAGGACTGCATGTGTCTAGAGTGCTATACAGCAGCAGTTTTACAACAATGTTATACATTAGCAAGAGCTCTAGACGGCAGCACTATTTCCTGTCATGTAGTACTTGAGACTTGTGCACGCTACCAATCCGATAACAAAGCAAATTTGATAACAGAAGTAAATTGCAAACTTTTTAAAATCGTATTCTCTATCTGAATCCTGAAAGAAAAAAAATTGTGTTTCATGTCCCTTTACAAATCAGACTAAGGGCGAGGGCGGAGTTTGGTGAGCTGCAGAGCAGATGTGCTTTATCAGAGCTCTGGCATAAAACACTGGATAAAGTGTGTTTGCAGCGATATAAATTAAGCCTATTATTACACCCACACCAGGCAAGTGAAGGGGAGACCCAGAAAGCATTTTTGGGCTTTGTTTTGAACGAGGAAGTGGAATCGGAGGCAGGCCGACCGGGAGAACCAGAGGAGTTGGTAGGAAAGTCCGAGGCTTCGGCCTACATCGGCACTCGCACAGCATAACAGCAGCTCATTTTAAAGAGCAGTAGATCATCTCTCAGCCGAGTAACACTCTTCCAGAAACTGGGGGAACCAAGTATCATCTATCATCTGATAAAGAAGAGACATTATCCTGATTATGCCGCAGTTTGGAAAAGTTCCAGGGAAAAGGCAGTAAGTGTTACTTTATAAACATCATACATAAGCATATAACCCTCCCTGATAAACATCCTAAAATTGAAGTTTCCTACAACCTATTTGCATAGCTTTGTTATTAATATAAAAGGCCCAGAACTCATTGTCCTCTATACAGCAAGTGAAAGGCCTAGAACTAACAGAACTCCACGTGGGTGCTCTATCTGATGTATATGCTTAAGTAACTGAATACAAGCCTCACCGGGGACATAAATGTGAGAGTGATAATCAACAAATAGGGGATTCATTGGATTGAGGTTCTTATTAGTGAGAGTGGAAATTTACAACATCTAAAAGTCTGACTGACCTGAAGGGGCAATTACTGAGGCAACTTTAGGATAAACCTGGCAGGCAAACTACACACCTCTCAGTGGTCTTGTGACATTAGAACCAGGATCCCCTATATATCAGAACCTAAAATGCGATATCATATTTCTGCAATGCAAGTAGGAGACTTAATATGTTAGTGCTGAAGTAATCATGGTCAACCTGGAATAACTACTAACAGTGATATAAAGATAAAATCATCAGCAATGCTACTATAAAGAGAATGTACTGATATTGTGCCCCCTCATTACTTTACTTCATTTAAGCAGTCTGAATTATACAGCCTTAGAATTGTGTGAGAAATAACTGACATAGTCTCTTGAGAAGGCGCTAGCAGCTATAATCAAGATGAAAAGCAGAAATCAATCTGTAAAAGAATGTCTCTCCAAATCTCAATTGAAACTAAAAACACTAGAGAAATCTACGGGTTCACCTAAACATAATACCACGAGTGAAACCTCAGAGGAGTAGAATGGACAACAAGGTGACATCCCAAATAATGAGTTATTGACTCAAATAAAATCCTTTTTTCATGAGGAGTTAAAAACAGCCCTGCATGATCTTAAGCAAGATATCAGAGAGATTGGAGACAGGACAACAGAGATTGAAAACAGATTGGAAGATATTTCGGAAGAAATTCCACAAATCCAGCATACATTACTAGATCACTCCATCTACATAAAAAAGCTTGAAGATCAAGTTGAGGATCTGGAGAATAGATCTAGACGGTCGAACCTTCGCATTAGAAATCTACCGGAGGACTATAAAAACTTACAGGCTGATATAACTGAGATTTTCCACCAACTCATCCCAGACACAGAGCCCACAATGTTAATTTTGGACAGAGTGCATAGGGCCTTAACCAAGCCCACTCAATCCAAAATAAGAGACATTATTGTTAAGCTACACTATTTCCACATCAAGGAATTAATTATCCAAGCAGCCAGACAGGCTCGCACCATCACATATGAGGGCCACAATATTCAGATATTCACTGATCTATCGCCAATAACACTGAGGAGGCGCAGGGAGTTACGACCAGTGGTCACAGCTCTTATAAAAGAAAATATAAGATACCGCTGGAACTTCCCATTCAAATTGATCTTCACTCATAATAACATCTCCTATTCTTGCTCTACATTGGAAGAAGGACTGATGCTCCTAACTAAATTGGAGATCCAAGTCGCTGAAGAAGAGCCACAGACCATTCATAAAGCAGCAAGAAAGCCGATACAGAGAGTTTGGACGACAGTAAGCAAGAGTGGCAAATCCAAAAAAGTGAAAACCTCATCAAATCAGGAAGATGAAGACATCGACCCTCCAGTGGAGTCCCTTACAGTACCTTGACTCATCCCTAACTTGCTTTTGGGACTCATTTTACCGCAAGACGGGAAGAACGAAGGAAGACTTGCCTTATAGATCACAGGGAGGTTGCTAGAGGCAGACTATAAGATTGATGATACCTGAACTTTCTTATTCGCAGTTATGAAGAGAACTGTATGCAGCACTATTACATGAGAGTCCAGGGTCCATGGAAGCCTTCCCTCCTTTGCTCTACATCTCCTGATCCCCCTTTTTCCTTTCTACTTCTTGCTTTAATCCTTTCTATCCTTATCTCTAACGCTAAGTTATTTAGATTTGCTGACAGTATTTAGATTTTATTTATCCATTTGAGTCTAGGTCATTGGAAAAATGCTGTAAGTTCCAGAGTTGACCTAAGTTATGATATTTGTTTTGTTACCGATGCATAATGCTGCGTTAAGTTGTAAGTATTTATTTTGTTTATGTTTTTATTCAAAGTTATCTACAGTCTCAAATGTTCACACAATACAGATGTATAAAACATGGTCACATAAAATTGACTCTAGACACAAATGGGGCGATATTGGCAAATACACGGGGGGAAAAAGTTATGCACATTAAATTAATAACACACAATGTGAGGGGGTTGAACTCCAACATAAAAAGGAAAAAAAGCAATCTCAGATTATAAATCTCAAAGTGCCCATATAATAATGCTGCAGGAGACACACTTTGTTTCAGAAACCACACCTAAGTACTGGGATAAGAACTATCCGTTGCAGTTTCATGCACTTAATGCTAAAAAAAAATGTGGGGTGGCTATTCTATTACATGCATCCTTAAATTTCAAGAAGGAGGAAATTCTTAAAGATAGGGAAGGGAGACTTTTAATTGTAAAGGGAACAATACACAATACTCCAGTAATTCTGGTGAATGTCTATGCACCCAATGATAACCAAGGCCCATTCTTGAGTAAGTTAAATAGGCTTCTATCGAGCTGGAAAAAAAGTAAGATCATCATAGGGGGTGGACTTTAATTTGACGCTAAACCATGACTTAGACAGAACCTCAAATTTAACATGTACAAAAAGATGGACAACCCCAGCACAACAGCTGCTCAGAGACCTTCTACTGGATTATAATCTTATCGACAGCTGGAGAGCATTTAATAAAGGAGTTAAGGATTATACCTTTTACTCTCCAGTCTATGGCTCATACTCCAGAATAGACCTAATTTTGGTTAGTCAGATACTTCTACCGCTAATAAAGTCAGCCTCCATACTTAATAGTGCCTGGTCAGATCATGATATGGTGGTGGTGGAGTTTGAGGGGATAGTTAATATGCATAGAACTAGGTCATGGTCTCTACACCCGAGCATGCTCCAAAATGACATTCTAGTTAAAAAAAATACAGAAACACATTAGCGAATTTACAACTATAAACGAAGGGACCACATCCAACCCAAACTTTGTTTGGAGTGCACTTAAAGCTTCTCTACGAGGAATACTGATAGAGGAGGCAAGCAGAATTAGAAAAACACACAATACCACTATAGAAACACTGAGGAAGGAAATTGAGATAATAAGAGAACAACTAACTAAGAAAAAGCAACATAAACTAGTGAAACTACTAAATAGCAAAAATGAAGAATTAAATCAACTATTAGACAGAGAGGCGATCCATTCAATTAAATTAGTGGACACCAGGTACTATATTTATGGCAATAAGCCAGATAAGATGCTGGCAAATAAGCTAAAAGAAATTACTAGGGCCTCCACTATTCCACAGATTCAAGGGGCTAATGGCCGATTAACTAACGATCCCCTCCAAATAGCCAATGAATTTGCAAAATTTTACACTCAGCTATATAATTTACCCAAAAATAAAGAGGGAACTAATAAAATAAGGGATTTAGACACTTTCTTAGGGAATAGCAGATTGAACACAGTCTCAGAAGAAGAGTTGAGTTCCTTAAATGCCCCCATCACGACACAGGATGTCTTATTGGCCATTCGAGATTTGAAAAGAAATAAAGCTCCAGGCCCGGATGGCTTTCCGGGCTCTTTCTATAAAGATTTACAAATGTCAATAGCACCCCTTTTGGTGAAATTATACAATAATATTTTGCAGGGAGTTGAGATTCCCCCGGATTTGCTGACTGCGAGGGTGACAGTCATTCCGAGAGCAGGAAAGAATACACAATATTGCCAGAATTACCGCCCAATATCCTTGATTAATCAAGACCTGAAACTGTTCACCAAGATACTAGCGAACCGCTTAGCTGGGCCCAATAGAAACCTGATAGATACAGACCAGGTGGGCTTCATCTCCCAGAGAGAAGCCCCAGACAATACACGAAAAGTGATTGACCTAATCAATTATGCGATGGTAAAGAAAATGCCTTCTCTGTTTCTAGCTTTGGATGCAGAGAAGGCATTTGACAGGGTCAACTGGGAATACATGTTCGCAGTCATTAATAGAATGGGGATAAGAGGACCTTTTACTGATGCTTTAAAAAGAATTTATTCCACACCTGACGCGTATATTAGGCTCTCAGGGTATCAGTCATCGCAAATCCAAATTCGAAATGGAACCAGGCAGGGGTGCCCTTTGTCTCCCCTGTTGTTTGCAATGTGTATTGAACCTCTGGCAGTACTAATTAGAGATAATCCAGATGTGGCGGGACTTAAGGTAGGAGCTAGAGAATATAAAATATCTCTCTTTGCGGATGATGTCATCCTCGCAGTCACGAAGCCTCTTCTGTCTCTCCCAGTAATTTATTCTACAATAAATAAATTCAGTCTGCTATCAGGATATAAGGTTAATGAAAACAAATGTGAGGCCCTTAGCACTCATCTCCCACACACAACAAAAAAACTGATAGAAATAAATTTTGGATTTACTTGGGTCAAATCATCCCTTAAATACCTAGGAGTCAAACTCACCAGTGATGTGAATAAATTGTATAAGGAAAATTATATCCCCATATTCTCGCAGATTAAGGAACTCCTACTTAGGTGGGCTAAATTTAAGTTATAATTTTATGGAAGGATCGTATCAATCAAAATGACAGTACTCCCCAAACTATTGTATTTATTTAGAACTCTCCCAATATCCATCCCAATTGCTGAACTACATATTTTACAAAAAGAAATTCTAAAATTTATTTGGCAAGGACAACGAGCAAGAATAAATAAACAGAATCTAATGAGACATAAGAGAAATGGAGGGATTGGTTTACCAAACCTGGTTTCATATTACTATGCAGCAAGAATGGCACAGACCACACAGTGGTACATGATGAGCCAATAATCTCAATGGGTGCAATTAGAAAAAGATATATTAGAGGTAGGAAGATTAGACACCATTCTCTGGGCAACAAAACAGCATAGACCAGGACACATCAAAGAATGTGTCTCGATTAGTCATACGACCTATATCTGGGATAAGTTGAATAAAGCCTTTCCCTTAGTCAATATTAGATCAAGATTGACCCCATTGGTTCCTATCACCTCACCCATTAGCACACATACTCAGAAGAAGTGGGAAAACAAAAGTCTCTACCGCATAGCGGACGCATTTATTAACAATAAAATATTGACCTTCTCCCAATACAGAGAATTGGGAACCCCTGAGCAAAACGAATGGTACCACTATCTACAACTTGCATCTAGGATTAGTGAAATAATGGGACCCAACATACCCCCTAATAATACTGCATTAGAAACAATATGCCTAGCAAAAAACTATAAGAGGGGGCTGATTGCTTTACTATATCCAACATTTAGTGAGGGGACTGGCAATAAGAAAAGTTATTTTATGATTAAGTGGGAACAAGAATTGAATCAGACATGGACACTAGAGACCTGGTTGACAAATCTCGACAGAGGCTTATCATTTTCTCCAAATGCAATATTAAAAGAGAATTATATCAAGGTGGCATTTAAATGTTACATGTACCCCACCAGATGGACCAAGACACAGGCAGAGGGCTCTCATAGGTGTTATAGGGGATGCAAGGAAGATGGGACATATTTGCATATGTGGTGGCAGTGTGAGAAAGTTAAAAAGTTATGGGATTTAACCTCAGAATTTCTAAGTACTATTCTTGAGACTGAGATCGACTTATCCCCAGAGCAAGCTCTATTACACTTTCCCACAGGAGGCAATATCAAAAGACACCACAAATTAATAGCAATGATATGTACTGTAGTACGGATCTCTATAGCGAGATTCTGGAGGGTAGACCCCCCCACATTTGATTATGTCAAGAAGAGAATTGAATATCATTATAGTATGGCCAGTGCCTCAGCAACTATACTAAACACTAGAAACCAATTTATCCAACAATGGGAACCCTATATAATGTATATAGAAAAGGTTAATAGAACTAGAACCTTAACCAATTAGTTAACACCTATAGTTATGATATTAAGGAATATAGGCTCGAGTTTGCAATGGGTTAGACCAACGAGGTGGTGAGCTAGAGTTTATCCCACGAAATCTAAAGAAGGAATAAGAAAGAAAGAAATGCATGTGTATTGTATTAATTAAGCACTACTGAAGAAAATACATTTTTTGACTGTATTGTTTAGGTATTTAAGTTTTATTGTTGTTGTTGATGAAACTTGTACAATTATTACATTTTGTGAAAATAAATAAAAAGATTTCAACAACAAATCAGACTAAGGGCAAGATTTGAAAAGAAAAAGTTACCAATGGCGATTAAGATGCCGTGGAGAGGACGGGATAGAGATAAGTTGCTTTGAACCAGAGAAGCTTTCTGGATATTTAAACTCAAATCCAGGGTACCAGATGATCTTAATATTCAGACCGATCTCATTAATTGTTGGAGATGAGCCTCCTATGGTTTATACATAACTGACTGTTTCTGTTAATTTGAGAATGTTAGACGATAATTTGATTTTTGTTCTAGAATATTGGGTGGCACAGTGATTTATCTTAAAGGGATACCAATTATTTTTTCAGATAGAGCATGACATTTTAAGCAACTTTCTAATTTACTCCTATTATCAAATTTTCTTTATTCTTTTGGTATCTTTATTTGAAATGCAAGAATGTAAGTTTATATGCTAGCCCATTTTTAGTGAACAACCTGGGTTGTCCTTGCTGATTGGTGGATAAATTCATCAATAAAAAAGTGCTGTCAAAAGTCTGAACCAAGAAAAAAGCTTAGATGCCTTCTTTTTAAACTAAAGATAGAAAGAGAACGAATAAAAATTGATAATAGGAGTAATTTTGAAAGTTGCTTAAAATTGCATGCTCTATCTGAATCACGAAAGACAAAATTTGGTGTCCCTTTAAGATAAATCACTGTGCCACCCAATATTCTAGAACAAAAATCTAATTATCACCAGAAATAGCAGTTATGAAGCAGCGGTCACAAAGACCGCTGCTCCATAACCTGTCCGCCTGCTCTGAGCAGGCAGACAGACATCGCCGGAAATCAACCCGATCGAGTACGATCGGGTTGATTGACACCCCCCTGCTGGTGGCCAATTGGCCGCGAGTCTGCAGGGGGCGGCGTTGCACCAGCAGCTCTTGTGAGCTGCTGGTGCAATGCTGAATACGGCAAGCGTTTTTTTTTTTTTGTTAACCTAGCTCAGTAATGCTGTAATACTCTTTTATCTTATAGTTGCTAAGTGATCTAAACATTAATAATAGTCACTAAAAGTTATTCTTGAGATAAGCAACTAGAGGTGTTAACATAAGTGTATTAAATTGATATATACACACCAGATGCTTAGCACCTGTCACGTATCCTTGTTAAGCAACGTCCATACATAAACCCCACTGCTATGCTCCATTAAATACACCCTTCAACGGTATCCAGTTCACACACTACAGAGGATACTATTTTGGATAACACTCACTTGCGCCTTATGTCTGGACCTCATCTCCATGTATAGTGCCAACAAACCCGGTGTTGACCTGTGTTCTGCTCTGGAGACTCCACTATCGCGGATACCCGGCTCGTCTTTTCTCGGCATCTTGTGCACCTCTGCTATCCTTCCGTGTGTGTGCACGTTGATGTCCAGGGCGTTCTTCCGTCACAGTACCTGCAGTGGGGCGTGGTGGAGATCGCTGCCGTGTGTGCTCTCCAATGATTACTTAGGTAGTACTTGAATAGCAGAAATGAAGCACCATCACAGCTTTATGCGATTAAAAGGTTTTGCATTTATTTTCAGAACAGCATACAAATATTCACATGTTCAGCTTTGGATGGAAAGTTTGGGATTTTCCCAGTGACCCACTGACGCGTTTCGGCTCGCTGGCCGTAATCGTAGTGTTGTTACGGCCAGCGAGCCGAAACGCGTCAGTGGGTCACTGGGAATATCCCAAACTTTCCATCCAAAGCTGAACATGTGAATATTTGTATGCTGTTCTGAAAATAAATGCAAAACCTTTTAATCGCATAAAGCTGTGATGGTGCTTCATTTCTGCTATTAAACTGATATGTCTCTTTAAGGTTTTGTCTGTTATGCTGCAAATGAAACAGGTGTTTGGAATTTCAACAGTATTTAATTGCCGTCTGTGACCGGTGTCTATGAGGAAGGCGTAAGCTGAAACGTGTAAGACCTCTGCCACACCGGCTCTTTTGTACTGTTAACGATATGGACTGTTATATTTTTACCCATTTTACTAAGAAATTTGATTTCACGATTTTTACCTATTCCTCTGCCTCGCCTCTTTGTGCTGTTGGATTGAATACCAATGGCACTACTTCATGTTTATATTGAACCCTTTACATCCCATTTAAATTGAATACTTTAGTATGTTTGCTGTTATATTATGGGTAGTAGGTGCTGTGTATTGGGTTTAATAGTACATAAAAAAACACACAAGAAATGTAAGAGAACTAACTTGTGTAAAGAATACACTAATAGCACTCTAGGGTTTTTACTTTATCAGGCAGCTTTTAAAAACTGGAAAAGGAGCAAACAACTAACAGCTTCCAAAAGCTGGAAAAGGGATAAACAACTTACAACACGTGTGAAATGTGGGAAAGATGGTTGTTAAAACTTAAAGGGACACTCAGGTTAAATTTAATTTTCATGCTTCAGATACAGCATGTAATTTTAAACAACTTTCCAATTTACTTCCATTAAAAAAAAATATATATATATATATATATATATTTATATTTATAATATATATATTTATATTTACACTTTTTGAGTTACCAGATCCTACTGAGCATGTGCAAGAATTCACAGACTATACGTATATGCATTTGTGATTGGCTGATTGCTATCACATGGTACAAGGGGAGTGGAAATATACATAACTTTGAAATTTGTTATAAAAAAATCTACTACTCATTTGAAGTTCAGACTAACAGGCCCATTTATCAAAGGGCTTGCGGACCTGATCCGACACTGCGGATCAGGTCCGCAAGACCTCGCTAAATGCGGAGAGCAATACGCTCTCCGCATTTAACATTGCACCAGCAGCTCACAAGAGCTGCTGGTGCAACGCCGCCCCCTGCTGACTCGCGGCCAATCGGCCGCCAGCAGGGAGCTGTCAATCAACCCGATCGTATTCGATCGGGTTGATGTCCGGCGATTCCTGTCCGCCTGTTCAGAGCAGGCGGACAGGGTTATGGAGCAGCGGTCTTTAGACCGCTGCTTCATAACTTGTGTTTCTGGCGAGTCTGAAGACTCGCCAGAAACATGGCCCTTCAAGCTCCGTACGGAGCTTGATAAATGGGCCTGTAAGTGCTATTGCATTGTCTTGTTATCTTGCATTTGTTGATTATGCAAATCTAATGTGTTGACTGGTCCTTTAACATTTATTGAGTTAAATAAGATAGGATAGAGAATTTAAAACACTCTCATGTACTTAGAGGCAGTAGAATGTTTTGTAACATGAGATATAATGTGCCAACCTTGATTTGTAAAAATAATTATGAGTTTACTGAATCTGATGGCACCTCCTTACTTGTCTTGGAGGATGTATTAATGATAGTATGCACTTTACCTGGTTCTATACACCTGATTTTACCACTTATTTTCAGGAGTTAGATTAACCTCTATACTGTATACTGGGGTGTATAGGGGAGACTCACCTAAGAATGATTATAGTGCAGTAAAAAAATCAAATTATATGATTTGTGAACTGTTGCTTTAAATATAGTTAGCGTTAGAGTTAATATGGTATACTTGAAACTTGATGAGTGAATATTGACTCAATTGGTGTTGATTGTGTCTATTATAAATATTAAATAAACATAAATTTGGTCACAGTATACCCTCTCTACTGCAATATTATATGAAGCTAACACTATCACCTTAGTCTTAGATAAAAAACCTAGGTTGTCCGTATAATGAAGCTTGCAGTATAAGTGGATCAGGTGATACAACAACAGCAAGATTCTAATTGAGTGTTTTGTATAATAATTGTGCTTATAGGGGTCAATATGGTATTACTGATACAATGTGAGTAAGTGTTTAGTAAGACACTTGTTATAAATATTGGATCGAAAGTATCCACATTTTAAATTCTTTATCTAACCCAATAAATGTTAAGTTTGAACAACCATCTTTCCCACATTTCACACGTGTTGTAAGTTGTTTATCCTTTCTCCAGCTTTTGGAAGCTGTTAGTTGTTTGCTCCTTTTCCAGCTTTTGGAAGCTGCCTGATAAAGTAAAAACCCTAGAGTGCTATTAGTGTATTCTTTACGCGAGTTGGTTCTCTTACTTTTCTTGTGTGTTTTGTATGTACTAAGGGAAAGATTTATCATTGCTATTCTCCTAAAAATGCGCAAACACAAATAAATGCCCCTATTTATCATTCAAAACTGTACCTAAAATTGGGCAAGTTCAACTGTAAAATTCTCCTACTCTGTTCCGTTCTCCTTGGAGCACAGGTGCGTAAAGAAAGGGTTAAATTCGATTATTTTAGTCATATTTCTTATAGTACGCCTCATTCATTCGCCTAGTTACAAATGTATAATTTATTTTGTCATATAGCAGACTTACCTGTGTCTCTCTCTTTTTCTTCCTCCCTCTCTCTTCCTATCCATCTCCCTCTTCCTTTTTCTCTCCCCTCTCTCTTTCTTTCTCTCTCTTCCTATCCCTCTCCCTTTCTTTCTCTCTTCCTCTCCCTTTCTCTTGCTCTCCCTCCCTCTCTCTTCCTCTCCCTCTCGCTCTTCATCTCCCTCCCTCTCTGTCTTCCTCTCCCTCCCTCTCTCTCTTCCTCTCCCTCCCTCCCTCTCTTCTTCTCCCTCTTTCTCTGTCTTTCTCTTTCTCTCTCTTCCACTCCCCCTCTCTCTCTCCCTCTCAATCTTCCTCTCCCTCTCTCTCTTCCTCTTTCCCTCTCTCTCTTCTTCTTCCTTTCTCTCGCTCTTCCTCTCCTTTTCTCTCTCTCTTCCTCTCCCTCTGTATCTCTCTTCTTCTCCCTCCCTCTCTCTTCCTGTCACCAAATCAGTAACTAATGAATTCCACTTGCCTAATAGTTAAATAGAGAAAAAGGGGGGTTCAATGGCACTACCGTGTGATGTGATGCACTATGACTGTACCCTCATGGTATTAAATAGCTTGTATGCTAAATTACAACTGGGGTCAGTGGTGCTGTGTATTAAATCAATAGTTAGACACAAAAGAAAAATGGGAAGAGTCCCATTCTAGAATACACTTGTAGCACTCATTATAGGCATAGGATTTAGATAATATTCGAACTTAGAAATGATCAACAAAGGAAAACTCAAGGTCTCAGGTCTAAATAAAACATAACTTTTATTAGGAACACATAAAAATAGGAGTTTTAAAATTAAGGGATGTGCAACTTAAAAACAGTTGCTCTCACTAGGTTGATATAGTACCTATCTGTCAAAAATAGTGGTTCCAGAAGTTCAAATGCATATATATTATATGTGAACCTAAATGGATCTCTAAATATAGTTGATCCAAGTCACATATAAGCTGCACTGAGTAGGCAGTAGTAACACTTATGAACCTCGTGGATTGTGAGAGTCTGTGGACTATTAGTACAGGTCACTAATATCAATAAGATTAGTTCATTCTAAAAAAGTATTTAAAGATCAGTATATATGTTGGACATACTAAGGTATCCTCAAAGGTAATAGTGATTAGAATGTTGGCTGTGTACTTGGGTATCACATTGTAGTGTGTTGGTGCATACTTAGATATGCCAACGTTACTTGGCCGTAGGATGGTTATGTAAATACTGATAACTGTATATTAAAAATATATTTGCAAATTGCTGGATAGTATCCCTGTTACCAAGTTTTTCTATGTAATTACTTGAACACCTGTTAATTCTTAGCGGTCTGGCACATGCATATAGTTCTATACCAAAGGTGTTTAAACACCTTTGGTATAGAACTATATGCATGTGCCAGACCGCTAAGAATTAATAGGTGTTCAAGTAATTACATAGAAAAACTTGGTAACAGGGATACTATCCAGCAATTTGCAAATATATTTTTAATATACAGTTATCAGTATTTACATAACCATCCTACGGCCAAGTAACGTTGGCATATCTAAGTATGCACCAACACACTACAATGTGATACCCAAGTACACAGCCAACATTCTAATCACTATTACCTTTGAAGATACCTTAGTATGTCCAACATATATACTGATCTTTAAATACTTTTTTAGAATGAACTAATCTTATTGATATTAGTGACCTGTACTAATAGTCCACAGACTCTCACAATCCACGAGGTTCATAAGTGTTACTACTGCCTACTCAGTGCAGCTTATATGTGACTTGGATCAACTATATTTAGAGATCCATTTAGGTTCACATATAATATATATGCATTTGAACTTCTGGAACCACTATTTTTGACAGATAGGTACTATATCAACCTAGTGAGAGCAACTGTTTTTAAGTTGCACATCCCTTAATTTTAAAACTCCTATTTTTATGTGTTCCTAATAAAAGTTATGTTTTATTTAGACCTGAGACCTTGAGTTTTCCTTTGTTGATCATTTCTAAGTTCGAATATTATCTAAATCCTATGCCTATAATGAGTGCTACAAGTGTATTCTAGAATGGGACTCTTCCCATTTTTCTTTTTTGCCTAATAGTTGCCCTCATCTAACTCCACACTAACATCATTCCCACCTTTGCAGTCCCCACCTCCTCTTTCTCACCCTCCTACCCATTTAGATTGTAAGTTCCCACAGGAACAGGGCTCCCAATTCCCCCTGTATTTGTTTGTTAAATTTTGTCTGGTGTCTCATATTGTACTGTCCTGTTATCTTTGTTACCCATGGACAGCGCTTTGGCACTTTATAAATAAAGAATAAAAATAAATAATAGAATAAAAATAAATAATAAAATAATGAGATAAATAAGTTGCTTTTGCGTTGCAGTTTGGGCACTTGGGCTCAGAAAGGTTCGCCTTCACTGATCTAGAGCTACTACTATAGCTCTAAGTAGTGTGCTCAGTACAAATGGATCCAAACTCAGTAGCTGTGCAGGGGGTTCCATAGTTTATTCAGATTAACAATGTTATAAAAACTTAAAGTCCTTTTTCAATAAAACAAATATGGCAAACAGTACTAGTCACTTCTTCCTTTATACAGACACTGGCCCATATTTATCAAGGTCTGTTGGACCTGATCCGACAGTGCGGATCAGGTCCGACAGACCTCGCTGAATATGGTGAGCAATACGCTCGCCGTATTCAGCATTGCACCAGCAGCTCATAAGAGCTGCTGATGCAACGCCGCCCCCCCCTGCAGACTCGCGGCCAATAGGCCGCCAGCAGGGGGGTGTCAATCAACCCGATTGTACTGGATTGGGTTGATTTCTGGCGATGTCTGTCCGCAGGTTATGGAGCAGCGGTCTTTGTGAACTCTGCTTCATAACTGCTGTTTCTGGCGAGTCTGCAGGCTCGCCAGAAACACGGGGCATCAAGCTCCATTCTAAGCTTGATAAATATGCCCCGCTGTATCGTCTATTTGGTTTTGAAAGCTGAATGACTGTCAATAACACATAATAGTGTATTTTTAACTTCCCTTGGCTGCCAGTAACATTCTGTGCCGTGCATGTGCGTTGTCACCTCTTTTTTTGCTCATTGTTTGTAAAAGATGGGGGCATCGTTTAGCTTCCACTAAGGGCACTTAATTTAAAAACTTGTAATTTAAATGTTCACTATGTTTGTATAGATTTTACTGAGCTGAAATACTGTGCTGTCCAATTGAATACAGGATACCTGCAACCCTACGAAGTGCAAGCTTAGATTTTAAATGCAATAAAAACATTGGAATATGCGCATGTAGAAGTTATTGATATGTTCCAGATGGTTTGATAAAAATGCTGGTTGGGTGAAAAGATGTGTTTATTCCATGAAGTTATTTCACTTGTGAAATATATGTTGGACATGGGGCAACATGATTAACTAATCACTTTAACAATACTTTCATATCTCTAAAATGTTTTTGCAATAAAACGTTAAAAACTTTATAATCAGATACCAAACCACAGAGAAAGGACCTGTCTGTCCATAACGTATTCCTTTTGACAGGTTGGTGACAACTAACTGATAAAGAAAACCCACATAGCTCTCTTGGTGGATAAAATGGAACACGAATAATTGTATTCTTCAGAGAAATGTCATATTTCCTAATAATGCACTCTTTAAAAATAACTTTTCGGCTACGTAGCTGACGTAACACAGCCAAAAACATTGGGAAATGCATCTGAATCTACTAAAATAGAATCTGTTATCACCACCTGTCTGGACAATAAAGATTAGTTGAAATAAAAAAAAAATCCAAACAAACACCCAGTCTAGGAGCAATGGGAGGAGAGGGGCGTGCCATTTTCCATGGTCCTACGGTAGCTGACAAGGAATAGAGAGCTGAGAGTGCGCGTGCTTGTTGTGGTGTGCGCGCCTGGAGGGGATTGTGAGGGGTCGCAGCGCGGGGTAACGGCGCGAGATTCGGTGGTGCTTGGATTGTCCGCTTCTGAGCGGACGTGTCGTCGGGAGAAAAGGAGGAGCTAAGGACTCGGGGATGGTCTGGGACAATTTTCTTCAGTACGGCCTGTGAGAGCAATGCTGCCCGGGGGCCCGGACCCCCCGGGTTGGAGTAGGGGGACCGTGTTGGGCCCCGGGCTGTGGTCATTTGTTTTCCTCCTTGTGTCTGCAGCTAGGGCTCACACAGCAGCGCTAAGCGAGCCCGGACTCAACGTGTACATGAGCGAGGAGGAGGTGCGGCGTCTTATCGGTGAGTGGGGGTCGAGGAAGGGGTAAGAGGCCCAGGTAGTCCCTGATTGAGGGGCTGTGGTATGGGAGCTGTACCAGGTGTGAGTCTTCTGTTTTGCAAGGGGCTTGTAGCACACCCACATGACATAGTAATGCACTCAAAAGCTGTGGGGCACACTGACCATCTCTTGATAACTTGCTTTGTGGGTTACTTTGCAGCAGCGTGAGCAGCATATTGGATAGTTTTTACAAGAGTATAATGATTGTAAGCCCTGAAGATCCATGTGTAGTAACAGTGGCATATGATAGTACTTATTCCATTGGCAAACCCCTGCACTAGTATTGTTGGGGTATCATTTTAGCTATCCAGGTGTTAACCCCTTGGCTGCTAGAGAGGGCTGTAATGCATACAGAAAATGTAGTCCCAAAAAATGCTTTACATCATAGGAAGGAAGGTGAAGCTACATCAAATTAATCTTATTTTCTCACGTTGTTGCAACAGTGTGTATTAAAGGGACACCTTAGTATGTTTTGAATACTGTCTGAAAGCAGTGTTTGCATTATTGCAGTAAAATACCTATTGTACTATCCGTCTATTTTCATCACTCTTATTGAGCATTGCGCTGGCATAACATATGCTGTGCCTAAGGATGTCATTCTTCTGAATGATTTTGGAGTCTACAAAGGCAAACATGTTGATTAGTGGTGTAAGTTCAGTGAAAATACAGCTATCGGTTGTGGGAAGCTAGTGTCATCAGCATTAATTCTAATATTCTTTAAGTTGTAATGCTAAATTTTCTTTTTTTGTATCTACTTTAAGTTTGAAGGGACCTCCTTTTGCCATTGTTATTAGAGTTTCTGATTAATGGGGTACTGCTGGATGTGTAACAATCAGGAGCTAGTATTTAGAAGCTAGATAAGTTTGTGTGTATATATATATATATATATATATATATATATATATATATATATATATATATATATATTCTCTATAATCTCGCATCACACACGCACCAATTGCAAAATACACAAGGCAATGAGCCACCCCTAAAATCTGGTTTTATATATATATATATATATAATTTTTATTTCAATTGTTCATACACCTCTTCAAAGTTATTCACGGACTCATGGCTAGATCCAGGTGTCTCCTAAATTTCACACTAATTTATTTACCTCAATTTAGTTTAAATGTATTTGTACAAACATAGACAACATTTAATGAGCAAAAAGAAACAGACTTCTAGGAGTCATTGCTTCTAGGATTTGTCCTGATCTCTTACACATTACGTGAACGTATTGATTAAACTAAGGGTAAAGGTAGACTCTGATAATATGAAAACATTGTAAATGTATCTTGTCTTCAGTGTAAATTCTTGCCCATTTAAAAAAAAACAACTAATTTTAAATGAGTAAGTTATGATTCAGCGACATTAGGAAATTCAGCACATATGTGCAAGCTCTGATGTCTTTGTGCACCTGCAAAAGTAGATCATATGTGTTACAAAAACAGAACCTTTTTAGATAGTCTTGGCACTCCGGCATTAAACTGTTGATCTGCAGATTGGTAATTTGTGTTTACTAGAAGTGCTTTTGTGAATTATCATTTATTTGTATAGAGCTGCTGGGTAAATATGTAGGGGTATATAGTGACAAATATTGTGGTAAAATACTGATATATAAAATAGACTAAGCAAATCAAAATAATATAGGAGCAGAAGGGCCCTGCTCACAAGAGCTTACAGACTACAGTGATTGGTTTCACTGGGGATTTAGGAAGTATCCTGTCCTAACATTTCAAATGTTGACAGCAATGTTTCTGGGCTGCTTTACATATACTCTCTAAAGCATGTGAATTAAAATGTTAACCTCCTGTTAATAAAATGAAATATAATACACAAATGGACAGAAATCAAAATCAGTTCTAAGTTTGGTGTTTATTTTCCTATTCCATTTTATGGTGAAATGTGCAAGCTAGTGATTTAGGTGTTTTAAAGGGATATGACGCTGCAATTCTGTTGGCGTTCTACAAATAACCAATAATAATATTAATTGAGAAAATGATCGAATGGATTATTTCATTACAGTATTTTCTTATTATCCTGTGTGTTTAATTGCAAATGGGTTTAACACACAGTTAATGTGAGCCATGGGCCAGCAAAGCTCTACTGGTCTATTAAGCGTTAGCCATCAATCAATGAGTGTCTTCAGCTTAGAGTAGGATAAACAGTGTATTGCCACTCCGGATCTGACCTTTAACTATGTGATTGATGCATTCTAAGAACTTAAAGGGACATTAAACCCATAATTTTTCTTTCAAGATTTAGAAAGAACATGCAATTTTAAACAACTTTCTAATTTACTTCTATTATCTAATATGCTTAATTTTCTTGATATCCTTTGCTTAAAAGCACATCTAGATAGACTCAGTAGCTGCTGATTGGTGACTGCACATAGATACCTTGTTTGATTGGCTCACCCATGTGCATTGCTATTCCTTCAACAAAGGATATCTGAAAAATGAAACAAATTATATAATAAAAGTAAATTGGAACTTTTTTTAAAATAGTATTTTCTTTCTGAATTATGAAAGATATTTTTTGGGTTTAATATCCCTTTAAACTTTTTTTAAAATTATTCTCTTTCTAAACCTTACCATATGGTAAGATAGGGTTAGATCAATTATGGGAGCCATTGGGCAATGGTGTGTAAAATTATGATGCTGGTTTATAATTTTGGGTTATTCTGCCTATGTTTATAAAACTCATTCACTAGCTTATTAAATCTGGTTCACAATATTCTTGCTGTTTGCTGGCTTTGTTGACTCCTCTTCTGTATCCTATCCTACCTGCCCTTTGTAACATAAACAGGGCTTGACAAACCCAGGAGCCAGGGAACCACTGGCTCCTAGACTTTTACTCCTGGCTCATACCGTTTTGGGTTATTCTCCATCTATCTATATACAAATACCATTGTCTGGCTCCTAAATATTTGTACTGGTTCTTACATTTTACACAAATGTGTTGACCCAAAGAGAATTACAATGTAAATTTATGAAGGCAGATCAATTTTTACATGCTGAAATATAAATATCTTGCTCATTTAGTCATGAAAACTGCATGGCTAATTGTTGGTTTGGGTTCACATTAATCTGTGCAGGAGACTTCTTTTTATAGTTAAAGGGACATTTAAGTGCAAAATGAAAATGCTCTATTAGAACTAGTTATGCAAACAATAGTGCAATAATACAAATGTGTTTAACCTGCTAAGGGGGTGCATCAATGCACTACTGGAAGCTAGCTGAATGCATCTGATGTGCCAGTGTCATGAGACAAACATGTGTAGCTACCAATTGCCATCTAGCTCCCAGTAGTGCATTGCTGCTGCTGAGCTTATGTACATATGCTTTTCAACAAAGGATACCACAATAAGAAAGCATTTTGAGATATAAGAAGGGAATTTAATTGTCTAAAAAAAAAATTACATGCTTTGTCTGAATCATGAGAGTTCTATTTTGACTTTCATGCACCTTTTTGGTTTTGAGTAGAGCCATACTTTCCTTTTACAGGGAGCTACGTGTCATTTTGTGGTGGTCTTTTTAGTGTATAAACACCCAACCTTTATCTTTCCAATTTATTTCCGTTACTAAATTTGCTTCATTCTTACAGAATACTTTGCACTACTGGGAGCTAGCTGAACTTAATGGATGAACCAATGACAAAAGGCACATGTCTGCTGCTACCTCCCAATAGTTCATTTCTGCTTCTGAGCCTACCTAAGTATGCTTTTCAACAAAGGATTGCTAGAAGATAAAAGCAAATTAGATAATATTAAATTGGAAAGTTGTTTAAAATTGTATGCTTTTGTTTTTTTTAAAAAATGTTTTAATTGATATTAAAGGATTACAGTTTTTTTCTTTTTTCATTACACACTAGTAACATTTTATATAATAATGATCTATTTAAAGGTAGTAACCTATATTTTCTAAAAAACGAAGCTTACAAACCTTATATTTTTAATAAATATTACCCGGCCATGACGTCGCCTTTTCCAGCCCACCGGTTTCGGCATTGTGTGTATAAAATCATTAACAAATTACATTTTGATCCTATGCATATCATTATCACCATAATCGTTCCTAATAAGCCTGCGCATCAATTCGGCTAAATTGCGCATTTCTAATACCAGAAGCCGAAGTTACCCACTTCTATTTACATTTTACGCTTGCGCATTGGAGGCAAAAATCTATTCAATCTGTTATCCAGACTTTCTGCGTAATATAGAAACGTTATAAATTATAATATATCTAAATAAAATTATTCATGACTGTTTCCAAAATAAGTATTGTTTGCTCGTTTACTCTAGGGCGATTCTGGATGCGATCTTAAGCTATGTACTTACGTTATGTGTGCAGCTCACTCGACTGCTGCTGATAGATTCGACTTGCCTTATTCTACTGCAGATGGTGACGTTTCCTCTGACGCCGCGCTAACTCGCGCATGCGCAGTAGTTCAGAAACATGCCATCTTTGGAAAAAATTATATACATTAGAAAATAGAAAATTTATAACTATACTACAATGTTATTTGAATTTAATTTCTGACTACAGTGTCCCTTTAAATAGTATGCGATTTGTAATATAAAATGTTTAATTATTTGTAGTTAAAAACTTTACAGTATACTTAATTTTTTTCCTATAATTTAAAGGGACAGTCTAGTCATAATTAAAGAACCAGTAAACGCAGTAGATTTGCATAATCAACAAATGCATGATAAAAAGACAATGCAGTAGTATGTTTTTTTTTTTGTTTGTTTTTTTCCTGACCATTTTAATTTGTCTTTCCACTCCCACCCCCCCGTACCATGTGACAGCCATCAGCTAATCACAAATACATACACGTTTTATTCTGTGAATTCTTGCACATTCTCAGTAGGAGCTGGTGACTAAAATGTGTAAATATAAAAAGACTGTGCACATTTTGTTAATGGAAGTAAATTTGAAAGTTGTTAAAAATTGCATGCTTTATCTGAATAATTAAAGTTTTTAATTTTGACTTGAGTGTCCCTTAAAACTTTCTTGATTCCAACAGGGCATGCAATTTTAAACAACTTTCCAACTTACTTTTATCATCAAATTTGCTTTGCTCTCTTGGTATTCTTTGTGGAAAGCTTAACCTAGTTAGGCTCATATTGTAATTTCTAAGCCATTAAGCTGTCTGTTATCTCTGCATTTTGACAGTTGGACACTGCTAGCTCATGTTTCTCATATAGATAACATTGTGCTCACTCCAGTGGAGTTATTTAAGAGTCATCACATATTGGCTTAATGCATGTCTGTTAAAAGAACTTAGATAAGGGGCAGTCTGCAGAGGCTTAGAAACCAGATACAGCGGTATAAAGTCTATTAATATAACAGTGTTGGTTATGCAAAACTGGGGAATGTGTAAAATTTATTATCTATCTTTTTAAACGATAATAATTCTGGAGTAGACTGTCAATTTTAACTCTGAAAGTTGTTTTTCTTAGTTCTGCTGAGTTTGTAACGGTGCTCGATTAGATATCTTTAAAATCTAGGAACCAGCCCAAAGTATGAAGCTCTCCTCTGCCCCAGCAACCATGCATACCAAATTTCTGCCTGCCTGAGTCTGTACTGAGAGGCACTAATGATTACGGACATCCTCTGTGGATCTGCTCCATTTCTCTGTCTGTGTACTAGTTACGTTTTTAGTTTCTTATCCTATACACCGCATACCGGACAGGAGCTCCAGCAAAGAATGGTACGAATACCAGCAGCCTGTGAGCAATCACCTCCCCAAGTGCCTCCAGGCAGTGGTTGACAAAACTGACAAGAAGTATTAGGATGGCCTGCACTAGGGAACAGCGATAGTGCTGGAGACTGTATATCCATTGGCGGCTAGTCGGTAAGCTGTTAAAAAGAAAAAACGTGCTGCATAGGATGATGACCTACAGCAGCTTCTGCAGGAAGTCCTCCCCAATAAAGAGCACCGGTACAGCCACGAATAATCACGCGCAAGTGTAGAATGCTTGAGAGAAGGGACAGCCCTGTAGGCAAAGGCAGCTGGGAGACAAAAGGAATTGGATGCTCATGAAGACAGTGCTACAGGGGCATCTGTTGATGGTATTTGGGGGTACTAGCCCTTACAGTTTAGTTGCGGCTGGCAAAGGCTGGTGTGTAACATTTACTTAGAATAAGTAAAATACTTTTGTGAAAAATTTGTGTCCTGAAACCATGGTTGCCAATCACTGATTTTAAATTAAATGCATGGAATAAGATACTGTGTTTATCACATGCCCTGGCCTTTTTTTTCTTTTTTTCTTTTTTTTTTTTTCAAGTGGGTGTTAAACCAGGGCTTAAAGGGGCATATAGCATTTTCTTTATTGCACTTTTAACATAACTTAAAGCATTTCTTTTTTGCATGTTCTCTGCTTCATATATGCTAAGGGAGTTTGCTGCTGTGTTTTTTAGAGTCAGATTTATAAGTAGACTCTACTGTTTTCTTTTGATTTTTCTTTTGTTTTGAACTTTGCTTGTAAGGACACTCAGATTGTTCTGAGGGAAGGGGCTTTGGCCCTAGAACATCATCAAAACATCGCACTTTCATTTTTTTTTTTTTTTATAACTGTATAACGTGATAAAGAAATTATGTAAAATAAAACATAAGCAATGAAATGCCTTTCAACCATTAGCAAACATTTGCTCAAAAAAAAGATATCATACACATCAGTGTTAATTTCGTCGACTAAAACTAGACTAAAATGACTATAAAACTAAAGAAATTCTGATGACTAAAATACGACTAAAACTAAAATGACATTTTAGTCAAAAGACTATGACTAAAACTAAATCAAAATGACATTTTAGTCAAAAGACTATGACTAAAACTAAATAAAAATTTGCTGACAAAAACATTTTATGCAAGTTGTTATAATCAATCCATATCTAATTACTGCTCTTTTGTAAAATTTACGAAACTTAATTGTATTAAATTTTAAGATAAATATATACCACAACAGTTAAATCTGTATTGCATGTTCAAACCTTAATACCATAAATAAAAACAGGTTAATAAACCTTTACTCCAGGAGTATATCATGAGTTTGGAAGTTCTAGAGCAGTGCTAATATCGTTGCCGAAACTTTTTCGAATCTGTGAACAATCAATTGATTCTTCCTATAGAAATAAGCATAACCCACAAGTATGGGTTTAAGTTATGCTGTGCCTGTGCTATCTGCAGAAACTTTTTGTTGTGTTGAGTTACTTGATACTTGTTTTAATTATTAACAGAGAACTGTTAAAGGTTTTATATTGGGTAATATGTTCAATTTAGCCAATACAGTTTACAGGTTTTTTTTTTTATATTTTAAAGTTGCACTTCTGTTTTTTTATGAAACTTGGTTTTATTTAATTGTAAGTTTAATAAAGATGTTACATATCACAACGGCTAAATCTGTGTCTATATTGCATGTTTGAACCTTAATACCATAAATATTAACAGATATTATGTTTACTCCTGGAGTATGTAATCAGTTTGCAAATGATAGAGAAATGCTTAAATAACGCATTACACTTTAACTAAACCCCTTAGATTTTAGTTGACTAAAATCTACTGGGATTTAGTCAACTATAAAATATACTGAAAATTCAGTCGACTAAAACTAGACTAAAACTAAAACAATTCAAATGACTAAAATACGACTAAAACTAAAATGGCATTTTAGTCAAAAGACTAAAACTAAGACTAAATTGAAATTTGCCGTCAAAATTAACACTGATACACATAAAGAGAAGGAAATGCGGCTTGCTACAAGTGTTCACTGTTTTGTATACTTTTACTAGGATCCTATGTTTTTAAATGAACGAATACATTTTTTATGTTTTATTACAACTGGCTTTGGAGAGGCTTGCTTTTAGAGTGGGGTGTACTTCTTTACTTTGTGTTTGTACTTACCGCTGTGACGGAGGCGGTCCCCTTGAAACTGCCACATGACCATTCATTTTTTTAGATAGAGCATGCAGTTTTAAGACACCTTTTCAATTTACTTCTGTTATCAAATTTTGCACAGTCTTATTATGACACGATACAGGGGGCTGGAAAGTGGGATATATAATTTGTGCTCATAAGTTTACATACCCTGGCAGAATTTGGTTTCTTGGCCTTTTTTCAGAGAATATGAATAAAACAAAAACTTTTTTCACTCATGGTTAATGTTTGGCTAAAGCCATTTATTATAAATCAACAGAAACGACCCAAATGACACTGATCAAAAGTTTACATACCCCAGTTCTTAATACCGTGTATTGCCCCCTTTAACACCAATGACATATTGAAGTCTTTTGTGGTATTTGTGGATGAGGCTCTTTATCTTCTCAGATGGTAAAGCTATCCATTCTTCCAGGCAAAAAGCCTCCAGTTCCTGTAAATTCTTGGGCTGTCTTGCATGAACTGCACGTTTGAGATCTCCCCAGAGTGGCTCAATGATTTTGAGGTTAGGAGACTAAGATGACCACTCCAGAACCTTTACTTTATTCTGCTGTAGCCAATGACAGGTCGACTTGGCCTTTTATTTGTGTTTAGGATCATTGTCATGTTGGAATGTCCAAGTACGTCCCATGCGCAGCTTCCTGGCTGATGAATGCAAGTTTTCCTCTAGTATTTTTGATAACATACTGCATTCATCTTGCCATCAATTCTGACCAAATTTCCTATGCCTTTTGTAGCTCACACATCCGCAAAACATCAGCGATCCACCTTCGTGTTTCACAGTAGAAATGGTGTACCTTTTCATCATAGGCCTTGTTGACTCCTCTCCAAATGTAGCGTTTATTGTTGTGGCCAAAAAGCTCAATTTTGGTCTCATCACTCCAAATGACTTAGTGCCAGAAGGTTTGAGGCTTGTGTCTGTGCTGTTTGACGTATTGTAAGCGGGATACTTTGTGGCATTTGTGTAGTAATGGTTTTCTTCTGGCGACTCGACCATGCAGCCCATCTTTCTTCAAGTGTCTCCTTATTGTGCATCTTGAAACAGCCACACCACATGTTTTCAGAGAGTCCTGTATTTCACCTGAAGTTATTTGTGGGTTTTCCTGGCAGTTGTGGCTGAAGTTCTAGTTGGTCTATCTGACCGTGGTTTGGTTTCAACAGAACCCCTCATTTTTTTACTTCTTGATTAGAGTTTGAACACTGCTGATTGGCATTCTCAATTCCTTGGATATCTTTTTATATCCCTTTCCTCTTTTATACAGTTCTACTACCTTTTCCTGCGGATTCTTTGATAATTCTTTTGCTTTCCCCATGACTCAGAATCCAGAAACGTCAGTGCAGCACTGGATGAAAGATGCAAGGGTCTATCAGGAGTCCAGAAACTCATTGACATTTTTATACACACACACTAATTACAAGCAAACAGATCACAGGTGAGGATGGTTACCTTTTTATAGCCATTCAAACCCCTTTGTGTCAACTTGTGTGCATGTTATCAGGCCAAAATCACCAGGGTATGTAAACTTTTGATCAGGGTCATTTGGGTAGTTTCTGTTGTCATTATGATTTAAAAAGAGTAAACACAGTTGATAATAAATGACTTTAGTCAAACACTAACCATGAGTGAAAGAAACGTTTTTGTGTTATCATTCATATTCTCTGAAAAATGGCAAAGAAATAATAAATTCTGCAAGGGTATGTAAACTTATGAGCACAACTGTGTGTATATATATATATATATATATATATATATATATATATATATATATATATATATATATATATATATATATATATATATATATACACATATATACAGGGAGTGCAGAATTATTAGGCAAATGAGTATTTTGACCACATCATCCTCTTTATGCATGTTGTCTTACTCCAAGCTGTATAGGCTCGAAAGCCTACTACCAATTAAGCATATTAGGTGATGTGCATCTCTGTAATGAGAAGGGGTGTGGTCTAATGACATCAACACCCTATATCAGGTGTGCATAATTATTAGGCAACTTCCTTTCCTTTGGCAAAATGGGTCAAAAGAAGGACTTGACAGGCTCAGAAAAGTCAAAAATAGTGAGATATCTTGCAGAGGGAGGCAGCACTCTTAAAATTGCTTCTGAAGTGTGATCATCGAACAATCAAGCGTTTCATTCAAAATAGTCAACAGGGTCGCAAGAAGCGTGTGGAAAAACCGAGGCGCAAAATAACTGCCCATGAACTGAGAAAAGTCAAGCGTGCAGCTGCCAAGATGCCACTTGCCACCAGTTTGGCCATATTTCAGAGCTGCAAGATCACTGGAGTGCCCAAAAGCACAAGGTGTGCAATACTCAGACATGGCCAAGGTAAGAAAGGCTGAAAGACGACCACCACTGAACAAGACACACAAGCTGAAACGTCAAGACTGGGCCAAGAAATATCTCAAGACTGATTTTTCTAAGGTTTTATGGACTGATGAAATGAGTGAGTCTTGATGGGCCAGATGGATGGGCCCGTGGCTGGATTGGTAAAGGGCAGAGAGCTCCAGTCCGACTCAGATGCCAGCAAGGTGGAGGTGGAGTACTGGTTTGGGCTGGTATCATCAAAGATGAGCTTGTGGGGCCTTTTCGGGTTGAGGATGGAGTCAAGCTCAACTCCCAGTCCTACTGCCAGTTTCTGGAAGACACCTTCTTCAAGCGGTGGTACAGGAAGAAGTCTGCATCCTTCAAGAAAAACATGATTTTCATGCAGGACAATGCTCCATCACACGCGTCCAAGTACTCCACAGCGTGGCTGGCAAGAAAGGGTATAAAAGAAGAAAATCTAATGACATGGCCTCCTTGTTCACCTGATCTGAACCCCATTGAGAACCTGTGGTCCATCATCAAATGTGAGATTTACAAGGAGGGAAAACAGTACACCTCTCTGAACAGTGTCTGGGAGGCTGTGGTTGCTGCTGCATGCAATGTTGATGGTGAACAGATCAAAACACTGACAGAATCCATGGATGGCAGGCTTTTGAGTGTCCTTGCAAAGAAAGGTGGCTATATTGGTCACTGATTTGTTTTTGTTTTGTTTTTGAATGTCAGAAATGTATATTTGTGAATGTTGAGATTTTGGTTTCACTGGTAAAAAAAAATAATTGAAATGGGTTAGGGATGCACCGAAATGAAAATTCTGGACTGAAACAGATACCGAAAATTCAGGATGCCCCTGGCCGAAAACCGAAACGAAACTGAAATTGCTTTTTTCTTTAACTACAGTGTGTGTGTGTGTGTGTGTGTAGCTGAGAGAGCTTGTAGGCGGGAAAGCTCCAACAAATGGACATGGTCACTTGTACCGTAGGGAGTGATCTGCAGTGAAACTGGAGCTCTATAAGGGAGAGCTTGGTTATAGCCAGACAACAATACGAGGTGGACATGTGTTTTGTTTTTGGGTACAAGATGAGGAAAAAGAAAGCTCGCTGGGTCTTTAGAGTATATCCATCAATTTATTTGGATACAGGTATAGGTAAGCCAGGTACACTCAAAATCTGACGCGTTTTGCGCATTCGCAAATGCGCTTCATCAGAGATGCCCGAAGCCCCAAATGGAGTCTGCCTGTCACCTATCACCAGGACCACCGGACTTAGCTACAACCTTACGTGCAAGGTGGTTATAGAAAGTTACTGTGCTTTTTTTGTATACACTGACTGGTGGGTGTTAATTTGTACGAACTGTGTGCGAGCTTGGGACTTATGCATATATAGTGTGCACGCATATTTGCCTCAGGCGGATAGAATGTCTATGCACAAGAGGCTGATGTATGAGCACTTTATATAAGGCTTATAGATACTCACTGTGTGTGCTTAGGGCTGTGTCTGATAATATCAAGTGTTTATAAACATGTTACTTATCCTCCTTTGATTACTGTATTCACTATTCAGAACTTTGGTTTCCTTATTTAAAAAAAAAAAAAAAAAAAAAAAAAGGGGGCTCTGCTGGTTTCAAATATCATCATGTAATGGTACTTATGTGTGTGCTCTGTGTACCATGCCAGTGCTGTGCTGCTCACCTTATACTAAGGATAGACATGTAACTCAATAGAACAGGGGAGGGCTGTACATTTTTAGCCATTTTGGTCCTCTTTGGGCCGAAATTGGAATTGCACATTTTCGGTGGCCCACATTTTGGTACATCACTAGTATTATTCTTTATTTAGTTCTGTGTAACAGAATCAGATTTAACCGTTTTTGTTTTGTTACCAATTATCAAAATAAAGTATAGTCCTGGAAAACTATTATTATGTGGAAAACAGTAAGTCAAGTAAAGAACTCAAACAGCAGCTCTAGGCTGGCATCAAATTTGAAATATGCTACACAATAATTTTACCGAAAATGAAAGGCAAAAAAACCCGAAAACCGAAATAACAAAATATGCCATTTTCGGCCGAAACTTTCTGCGGCCGAAATTTCGGTGCATCCCTAAAATGGGTATATATTTGTTTTTTGTTAAGTTGCCTAATAATTATGCACAGTAATAGTCACCTGCACACACAGATATCCCCCTAAAATAGCTATAACTAAAAACAAACTAAAAACTACTTCCAAAACTATTCAGCTTTGATATTAATGAGTTTTTTGGGTTCATTGAGAACATGGTTGTTGTTCAATAATAAAATTAATCCTCAAAAATACAACTTGCCTAATAATTCTGCACTCCCTGTATATGTGTGTGTATATATATATATGTATGTGTGTGTATATATATATATATATATATATATATATATATATATATATATATATATATATATATATATATATATATATATATGTATGTGTGTGTGTATATGTAATTATAGTGTGTATATACCCACAAATACTAGTTAATGTCAGCCCTGGTTTGGCAATACTGTGGTGTTCATGAACGCAGTAGTGATTGATGGCTGAGCACAAATGCCATCCCTGATTGGCATGGTTGCTGTAAGAGAACAGTTGTAAGGAAGGTCTGTCATGTGGCATCTGTACAGTATGTCAGCTTTTAAAGACTGGTTTTAAAGTCTGGATAGAGTGAATTCACATTATTATAGATTCATTTTATAGTGACCATGAAATGCACTTCTAAAATTAATTTATAATTCTTAAGCATTTTTTGCAGTATGATTTTTAGAAAAAATGTTTAAATGTTTGTGATAAGTATTTTGCATAGATAACCCTTTGAGAATATGCATGTAGGCTGTGTGCATGCATTTATCACTTTTACTTTGCCTAGGCATGGTTCACCTACCTGGACACCAGCATCATATAGAAAATGGGCCCTGACACTTGGGAAAGTTTCCTAGTCTTGGAAAAACGTAGGTGCTGGACTGATAGCTACACTTTGCCTATTCGTAAGAGATGCACTTCTGTTCAACCTTGGGAGTAGCAGTCCTAAATGTGCTTGGCATTCTGTTTGTATATAAATGTGTGCATGTTTTTCTCTAGACATTACTGGCTTTGGCATATTCTGCACACTGCTGTGTGTGTCTATTTAGCTTGCATGCGTTGTAAGGCAGAATATGTGCTGTTTAAGTATGCCATGACAACAGATTGTGATATATAAAGTTGGCCTCAAGTCTTATGGCAAAGTATCTGAGCAGTGTCTGTTCTTGGTTTCAACGAAATTACTTGTTTGAAAACTTGCATGGTTCTGAAAATCCTGCGCAGTCCAGGTTTGCCCTTGAAATTTCCTGTGAGTATAGTGCTGCTGTGAGTTATTCAGCAATTAACTCTCACTTGACTTGAACACACATGGATAATCAAGGAGTTGTATCATATGATTACCCATAATTGTCTGGCTTCCAGATTTTCAATAGATTTGACAAGCTTTGTTTGAAGTTTAAAAAAACCCTGCACTATAATACAAACAAAAAATGTCAGTACTATTATTCATTGTTACATATTCCATTAGCTTGTTTTCTGTGGTTTTACTTATCGAAGCATGTATGTCAATACACTGTTCAATAATTGCCTTGAAAGTATCTGTTTTGTGGAAATGCTATAACTAGTTTGAAGAAATGTTTAGTGTGCTCTGTTTTATTTATTTCATAGGACTTAAATAAAACCACACTTCAATTTACAATGTATGGGGCACTTGAAAATGAACATGTAAACATAAAACGCTCAATGTCAGTTGAAGCTATGCTTTGAGGGAGGCTCAGGAAGCATGTTATTTCTGCAGAAACAAATTCACAGTTTTGAGAACTGCAAAACTAAGAATATGTGAGATCTTCTAGATAGACAAAATGCCCAAAATAATCTTACAGAAACGTCTTGGAGAGGTATTGTGAATGGATTGATAGAATTATTTTATCATAAACAATAAAGTTAAACTTTCATGATTTAGATAAAACATTTAAGTTTTAAAGGGATAGTCTAGTCAAAATTAAACTTATGATTCAGAGCATGCAATTTTAAGCAACTTTCTAATTTACTCCTATTTTTTTTTTTATTTGTTCTCTTGGTATCTTTATTTGAGAAAGCAAGAATGTAAGCTTAAGAGCCGGCACAAATGTAGCCACCAATCAACATGCGCTACCCAGTTGCTGAACCAAAAATGGGCCGGCTCCTAAGCAAACATTCTTGCTTTTTCAAATAAAGATGCAAAGAGAACGAAGAAAAAAATGAAAGTTTAATTTTGACTAGATTATCCCTTTAAGAGACTTAACAATTTACCTCCATTATTAAATTGTGCAGTCTAGCTGCTCTGAGTGCCCCGGCAGTGCACTGAAGAGATAGGCACAACTACATTGACCAATCCTAGAAACGGATCCATCACTCCCTTTTCACAAGATGAAACCTCCTAGGATGGTCTACCGCAGGGCGGAGAACCTAAGGGACATATTGGTGAAAACAGATCCAATCAACTGTTACCAGAAGGATACCTGGCTAAAGACATCCAAAAATGGATGCTTCACATGTGGAAGCTGCATTACATGCAATACCATGATGAGGGGCCAGACGTTCCAACATCCACACACCAATAGGCATTATACTATTCGGCACAGGTTGACGTGCACGAGTACATACGTCATTTATATGTTAATTTGCCCGTGTTCGCTGGTCTTTGTCGGGAAGACGATAACGAGCTTCAGGGATAGGATGGCGAACCACCGTTGTGCAATCCGGGAGGCGCTGAAGAAAGGGGACTCGGAGCAGCCAGTGGCATGCCACTTTGTTGATTGCAACCACAGTTTATCCAGCCTAAGGTCGATGCTGATCGATCATGTACCCCCACTGACAAGAGGTGGGAACAGGGCAAAAAAATTGCTACAGGTTGAAACAAAAAGGATTCATACATTGGACACCTTAGTACCAAGGGGACTGAATACTGTCCTTGTTTTCGGACCATTCTACACCAAATGATCATGATGGAACTCATATGTCACAGGATCAAAAGCTATTACCCAAAGTGTATCCATATGGATGATCGTCCTAGTGGGTACCCACAGGTTTCTATACATACTCCAAGTGATATGAATGAGGTAACTTGATGTGAGGTAACTGTGTACGTCAGTGCTTGACAAATGCGTTTAAAAATTAGGAGCCAGTAAGAATATTTAGGAGCCAGGCATATTTTTAGGAGCCAGACCGTTGGATTTGTATATAGATATATGGAGAATAACCCAAAAAGTTAGCAGCCAGGGGTAAAATTCTAGGAGCCAGTGGCTACCAGGCTCCTGGGTTTGTCGAGCCCTGGTGTACGTTATTAGGCCCTCTGCTTGATTTGTCAGTAAACCTGTCAACTCTCTAGATTCTCCATGGGGGATTATGTGCAGGCACTAATGATTAAAATATGTATATATGCGAATTGTTTTTAATTTAGCACGTAATAATTTGTATTATTAGATGCGATCAGCACCTTACATTGTGATTGTACCGTGGTTAACAAGTAATACAGGATGACCAGTGTATTTAGGGTCTCTGCTGTTGCCCTTTATTGTTTTGCCATCGTAGTATAACAGCTGAGTATTGTGCATCGGCTAATACGTATGGTGACAGAGGCTTTGTGTGCAGGTTACCATGGTTACCAACAGGAGCGTGATTGGTCATGACGAATCGCGCAGATATGGAGCGTGATGACGTCATGACGTTGCAGTCAGATCGCATTTACGAATACAAACACACTTGTATATAAGGCAGGTAAATTTGATGTGTGATAGGTGTGCTTTTTGGGAATTGGATTTCTCAATGCTTTTATGACTTTTGACAAAGGTGTTGGATGGATTGAAATTGTTACTTTTTATGAAGAACAGTGAGTGCCTTTTTGATGGGAATATATACCGTGTATATATATATATATATATATATATATATATATATATATATATATATATATATATATATATATATATATATTTTTTATTTCTTCAGTAAGATTTTAACATTTCATATTACCTTGCTCGCTTATTACCCCTCATTAAGCCAATTTTATATAGCAGTCCATTTCATAAAGGGGAATATGAGCTTTGCTTCACTGTAGCATCAGAATTTAATGTGCCTTTTTTTTTTTAAGGGGATATTATTTTTTGATGTATGCATAATTTATATTGGAAATACATTTCAAAAGATCTGCATTCAAATCTTTTTTTAAAACATGGATTTGACAAATGTATCTTACATTTAGGAACCAACTATAAAACCTTGTTTTTAACAATTGCAGAACTAGCCCTATCTGATGCCATATTTCTGTTTGGTACATTTAAAAATAATTATCCAGCTACTAAAATAGTAAACACTTTGCTATTTAAATACAACAACACACACACACTACAGATGGAGTATGTTTAAAGGGAGCATGCAATTTTAAGCAACTTTCTAATTTACTCCTATTATCATTTTTTCTTTGTTCTCATGTTATCTTGATTTGAAAAAGCAGTAATAAAAGGTTAGGCGTCGGCCCATTTTTTAGTTCAGCACCTTGGTAGAGGTGCTGATTGGTTTGCTACATTTAGCCACAAATCGGCAAGTTCTACCCATGTGCTGAACAAAAAATGGTCTGGCTCTAAAGCTTACAGTCCTGCTTTTTCAAATCAAGATAGCATGAGAACAAAGAACTTGATAATAGGAGTAAATTAGAAAGGTGCTTAAAATCTCATGCTCTATATGAATCATGAAAGAAAAAAAATGGGTTTAGTATCCCTTTAACCCCTTAATGACAACTGACGTACCAGGTACGTCCTGCAAAAACTTTCAGTTAGTGACAATGGACGTACCTGGTACGTCAGTTGTCTAAGAGAGTGCTGGAAGCGATCGCAATCGCTTCCAGCAGCTCTCAGGGTATTGCAGTGATGCCTCGATATTGAGGCATCCTGCAATACCCTTTAAAAAGCATCCAATGCAGAGAGAGCCACTCTGTGGCCCTCTCTGCACCGGTAGCAATGGGGCCGTTCGTTGGTGGGTGGGAGCTTACAAGGGAGGAGGGTGGGCGGCCCATCGCTATCCGGCATCCGGTTCCTACAAGTGCATTGTGCACGCCGTATGCTGGGAGCATGCGGAGGGGGGGCCTGCGTGTGCGCGTGCAGCAAACGCTGCCACCAATGAGTTCTGTTAAGAGGGAGGGGGGGCAGCAAACTTTAAAAAAAAATAAAAAAATTATAGGATCTGCTAGGGTTAGGGGGGTGGGGGTACTGGGGGGGGCAGCTACACTACAGAAAAAAACGACTAAAAAAAAACAAAAAAAAAAAACACACTTTATTTTTTGGGGAAAACTGGGTACTGGCAGACAGCTGCCAGTACCCAAGATGGTGACAAATAGGTAGGTGGGGAGGGTTAGAGAGGTGTTTGGGGGGGGTCAGGGAGGTTGGGGGTTAAGGCAGGGGTCCATCACAGCTGAGTAATTAAAAAAAAAAAAAAAAAACAACAAAAAAAAAAAACACCTTTTATTTTAGTACTGGCAGACTTTCTGCCAGTACTTAAGATGGCGGGGACAATTGTGGGGGAGGGAAGAGAGCTGTCTGGGAGGGATCAGGGGGTGGGATGTGTCAGGTGGGAGGCTAATCTCTACACTAAAGCTAAAATTAACCCTGCAAGCTCTCTACAAGCTACCTAATTAACCCCTTCACTGCTGGGCATAATACAAGTGTGGTGCGCAGCAGCATTTAGCGGCCTCCTAATTGCCAAAAAGCAACGCCAAAGCCATATATGTCTGCTATTTCTGAACAAAGGAGATCCCAGAGAAGCATTTACAACCATTTGTGCCATAATTGCACAAGCCGTTTGTAAATAATTTAAGTGAGAAACCTAAAATTGTGAAAAATGTCACTTTTTTTTTCTTATTTGCTCGCATTTGGCGGTGAAATGGTGGCATGAAATATACCAAAATGGGCCTAGATCAATACTTTGGGTTGTCTACTACACAACACTAAAGCTAAAATGAACCCTTCAAGGTCCCTACAAGATCCCTAATTAACCCCTTCACTGCTGGGCATAATACATGTGTGGTGCACAGCGGCATTTAGTGGCCTTCTAATTACCAAAAAACAATGCCAAAGCCATATATGTCTGCTATTTCTGAACAAAGGGGATCCCAGAGAAGCATTTACAACCATTTGTGCCATAATTGCACAAACTGTTTGTAAATAATTTCAGTGAGAAACCTAAAGTTTGTGACAAAATTTGTGAAAAAGTGAACGAATTTTTTTATTTGCTCGCATTTGGCAGTGAAATGGTGGCATGAAATATACCAAAATGGGCATAAATCAATACTTTGGGATGTCTTCTAAAAAAAAATATGTACATGTCAAGGGATATTCAGAGATTCCGGACAGATATCCGTGTTCCAATGTAACTAGCGCTAATTTTGAAAAAAAGTGGTTTGGAAATAGCAAAGTTCTACTTGTACTTATTGCCCTATAACTTGCAAAAAAAGCAAACAACATGTAACCATTGGGTATTTCTAAACTCAGGACAAAATTTAGAAACTATTTAGCATGGGTGTTTTTTGGTGATTGTAGATGTGTAACAGATTTTGGAGGTCAAAGTTAGAAAAAGTGTGTTTTTTTTTTTCCCCATTTTTTTCCTCATATTTTATATTTTTTTTATATTAAATTATAAGATATGATGAAAAAAATGGTATCTTTAGAAAGTCCATTTAATGGCGAGAAAAACGGTATATAATATGTGTGGGTACAGTAAATGAGTAAGAGGAAAATTACAGCTAAACACTAACACTGCAGAAATGTAAAAATAGCCATTGCCATTAAGGGTAAGAAAACTGAAAAATGGTCCGGTCATTAAGGGGTTAAGGAACTTCATAAAAATTGTGCGTTAACATTTGTCTTGTAGCAAAGAAGTACACTTCAAACCCAAGGCTGAAGTTATTGGCAGTGAGAGTAGCACATTCCAGTGTAATGACAGTATGTAGGGACTCCATTAAGAAATTAGTATGCCTGAATCCTTACTTGGAAAAGAATGTGAGGCTGTGTTGAAGTGGTTAGTTAAATGGATAGGACAATACTTTGATATTGTAATGTACAATAATATAATTATTGGTAATAACCAAAACTTTGCAAAGTTTCATTGTTTTGTCCAATAATTTTTCTGTAATTTAACACACAAATTGTGTTTGTTTTCTTTTTCTTTTACATTCCCAAATGAATTGAAAGTGTGTACTCCAGACTTCAGAAGCCTAACCCGGATACATTTTAAATTTATTTAGATTTTTTTTTAACACACATTCATCTACAGATTTTTTTTTTCTTGGGAGCTGTCAATAGCATTCATTCCTAATGGAAAGTGAAGGGTACAAACTGACTGGCCATTGCTCTTTTTTGCCTTTTGGTCATGATCCAGCAAATCCCAAGAACCATGCGTCCTAACGTTTTACTTATGGTTTCCTTTATGCTTTTTTTTTTTTTTTTTTAATTATCTGTGTACACCCAGGTGTGGAAAAAAACTTGTGTTTTTTTTAATTGGCATAATAATATACATCCATTATCTGCTTTCCATGTATGAGCTGTGTATAAAGATTGTATGCAATACAGAAAATAAAAACAGCCTTCTTGCTTTGCTGGTTTTTGGATTAGAGTTTGGTGAGAGTTAATGGCCTGTGTTTGTGAACAGTCAGTCATGTTTATACAGCAGATTGTAAGCTGTTTCCAGCTATGCTCACTGGCTCATCTGTTCTGACATAATTGACTTGTAAGATTTATGAAGCTTGCTTTGTAAATAAGAAAATGCCTTTTAAATGTCCGCTGGCTGTATGTAAATGGAAGGCTCATGTTGCTTTAGGTGTAGTACACATGTAGTAGCAAGGTCTTCTATAGTGCAATTTCCTTGAAATGCATTAATAAAGTGACAGTAAAGTTGAAATGAAATTTTCTTAGAGAATGCAAGTTAAAACAATATAAAAAAAAGATGGGAAAATACTGAACAATTTACTTTATATTTTTTTTTTTTTCTTAATCTAAGGCAGTGATGGCCAACACATACGGGTCACAGATCAATATTTTAGGAGCCTTAAGGGCTGCATATAAATTTATGGCAATGAAACGATTATATATTTATGTTTTCTAAAAATGTTCAGTGGGACAATCCCAGATTTAGGTGAGTTTACATGGTATTCTGTCTGCTGTTCCAAGTTATGACCACCTTGTTTGTCAACCCATCAGAAGCCCGCAAAGTTCATATTTTAAGTTCAACTTTTTTTTGGAGGGCTAGAAATACTATGGAACATCTTCCTGGGGCTTTAAAAACCTGGTGTTTAGTGCTGCTAGTTGTCCGTGCTTGATTTAAGGGACACTCGAGTTAGAATTAAAATTTCATTATTTCAGAGAATGCAATTTTAAACAACTTTGTTGTTTAATTTGCTTCATTTTCTTCATATCCTAGACTTGAGAGCACTTATATATCTCTTGTCACTGGTTCACCCAATGCAATCGGCTAACTCCCATTGGTGCGTTTTGGTGTTCTTTAAACAAAGGATACCAAAAGAATTCAGTAAATTGGAAGGTTGTTTAAAATGATAGGCTCTATCTGAATCGTGAAAGAAACCTTTTGGGTTTTCATGTCCGTTTAACGTGTTTTCCTTTGAACATTGATTAATTCCAGGATGGGTTTGATTTAAATCAAATCTATTTTAATAACTACCGTACTCCAGTAAGCCTTTAATTTAAATTATGGTTTGTTACATAAAGGTTTACTTTTTAGAATAACTGTTCATATTTTTCCAGTTATATCAGAAAATAACAGATTTAGTTATATACCATTAGAAATATTTGATTAACTTTTCAGCTGTGTATTATTGGAAGGAGAAAATAATCATTACCTAATAATACAAATTTAAAAAGTTAACTAAAGAAAAATGATTACCTTAATGATAACCGTTAAATTGTTTGTTTAAACTAAAACAATACAGGTAGAAAACCCTTTATCCAAACTGCTTGGGACAGTTTTGGATTTCAGAATAGTTAGAATTTTCTAATTTTTGTATCTGTAAAATAGGACAGCTTGGAAAGGGGAACCCAGTATAAACCACAATATTTTATGCAATTGAGGCAATATAATACAACTTATAGATGCAACCTAAAGTTAGTTTTTTATTTCATTTTTTTAAAATACTTTTCTATATATTGTAGGGTTCTCCACAGAACATTTTGCCAGCCAGGTGGCATTATAAAGTAGCCAGGTGGAGCAGTGTAATATTTTCTAATATATAATTTTCTGCTATTGCATAATTTAACAGAAATGTATTTAATGATAATTTGTGCATTAATAAATGATCTTTTTTTAATACTGGCTAATTTTAGCTTAAAGTGAAAGTAAATCCTAGCGTTTTACAAACGCTAGGATTTACTATTGAAACAAATGAAGGGCACTTTCATTCATGAAGTATAAGATACTTCATGTAGAAAGCTCCTTTATTTGATTCAATCGATCACCGCTCTTAGCTCCTACAGCAGCCCACGGCTAAAAATGTTTTGGCTAAGAGGTGACATTTTCACCTCCTTAGCCAATAGCCATGCGGTAAATCCGGCTGGCGCCCATGGGAGCCGGATTTACCACGCGGCTATTGGCTAAGAGGTGAAAACGTCACCTCTTAGCAAAATTTTGTTTTAGCCATGCGCTGCTGTAGGAGCTAAGAGCGGCTATTGATTGAATCAAATAAAGGAGCTTTCTACATGAAGTATCTTATACTTCATGAATGAAAGTGCACTTTATTTGTTTCAATAGTAAATCCAAGTGTTTGTAAAACGCTAGGATTTACTTTAATATTGGCTAAAGTTTTTTTAGTCGGGTGGTCAGTAAAATCAGCCTGGTGGTGCACCCGCTAAAAAGGTCCTGGGTAGAACACTGTATAGTATCATCAAAAAGATAGGTCAGTGCTGTAATCAAAAAGGTAATAGCAGCTGTTTGAAATACATGTAGACTGTTCTTTGTGTTTTAGAACAAAAAAAACAAAGACACAAGAAGAGAAGATTTTGACTTAACAGGCGGGAAAATTGTACACTTTTCATAATTTTATCTTTAAAAAAATTAATACAAATGTTTGGATTTTAGAATTCCAGATTTGGTGAATTCTACCTGTACCCTTTTTTTTTTTTTTTTTTTTTAAAGGTTTCATTTTTACTGCTTGTTCCCTCCCTTCTCACACTTAGGTCCGTGTGAATATTTTATATTTGGCTAAATAAATATTTTTCACAAAATCCAGCAAAGTTGTTCCCAGTGCATGTGCCATCTTAGTTTCAGTATTAGAGAGGATCTAGAGAGAAACCCTGGTCGAACAGATCACTGATAAGTCAAACCAAAGAGTCTGAAGTAAGGATAAACTCTTATTGTTTTCATTTAAAATAAAGATATTTAAAAAACTAACTGATCAAAGTCAATCAAAGTTTAGGTACATGTAATTTATTTAAAGAAAGACATTTTCACCTCCTTAGCCAATAGCCATGCGGTAAATCCGGCTGGCGCCCATGGGAGCCGGATTTACCGCGCGGCTATTGGCTAAGAGGTGAAAACGTCACCTCTTAGCCAAAACATTTTTAGCCGTGGGCTGCTGTAGGAGCTAAGAGCGGTGATCGATTGAATCAAATAAAGGAGCTTTCTACATGAAGTATCTTATACTTCATGAATGAAAGTGCCCTTCATTTGTTTCAATAGTAAATCCTAGCGTTTGTAAAACGCTAGGATTTACTTTCACTTAGGGCTGAAACAACTAATCGGTAAGATTGATCATAAAAATAGTTGTCAAAGAATGTCATTATCAATTAGGTGGTCAGCGATTAGTTGGTTATTGCACAGCACCAGCTGCTTCAATCCGATGAACTCCTGCACATGGTATTGTGCAAACATTTTTATTTATTATTATTTTTTCTATCCGATTAATCGGATAATTATTGTCCGATTAATCGGATAGAAAAAAGATTAAAAAAATAAATAAATTAAATTTTTTTTGCACAATCTTAGTTGCAGTAGATCATCAGATTAAAGCAGCTGGTGCTGTGCAACTGACCAACTAATCGCTGACTACCCAATTGATAATGAGATTTGTTGACAACTATTTTTATGATCAAAACTTACCGATTAGTTGTTGCAGCCCTACTTTCACTTTAAGCTAAAGCAGTAATAAAAGGTTAGGCGTCGGCCCATTTTTTAGTTCAGCACCTTGGTAGAGGTGCTGATTGGTTTGCTACATTTAGCCACAAATCGGCAAGTTCTACCCATGTGCTGAACAAAAAATGGTCTGGCTCTAAAGCTTACAGTCCTGCTTTTTCAAATCAAGATAGCATGAGAACAAAGAACTTGATAATAGGAGTAAATTAGGAGTAAATTAGAAAGGTGCTTAAAATCTCATGCTCTATATGAATCATGAAAGAAAAAAAATGGGTTTAGTATCCCTTTAACCCCTTAATGACAACTGACGTACCAGGTACGTCCTGCAAAAACTTTCAGTTAGTGACAATGGACGTACCTGGTACGTCAGTTGTCTAAGAGAGTGCTGGAAGCGTTCGCAATCGCTTCCAGCAGCTCTCAGGGTATTGCAGTGATGCCTCGATATTGAGGCATCCTGCAATACCCTTTAAAAAGCATCCAATGCAGAGAGAGCCACTCTGTGGCCCTCTCTGCACCGGTAGCAATGGGGCCGTTAGTTGGTGGGTGGGAGCTTACAAGGGAGGAGGGTGGGCGGCCCATCGCTATCCGGCATCCGGTTCCTACAAGTGCATTGTGCACGCCGGATGCTGGGAGCGTGCGGAGGGGGGGCCTGCGTGTGCGCGCGCAGCAAACACTGCCACCAATGAGTTCTGTTAAGAGGGAGGGGGGGCAGCAAACTTTAAAAAAAAATAAAAAAAAATTATAGGATCTGCTAGGGTTAGGGGGGTGGGGGCAGCTACACTACAGAAAAAACGACTAAAAAAAAAAAAAAAAAAAAAACACACTTTATTTTTTGGGGAAAACTGGGTACTGGCAGACAGCTGCCAGTACCCAAGATGGTGACAAATAGGTAGGTGGGGAGGGTTAGAGAGGTGTTTGGGGGGGGATCAGGGAGGTTGGGGGTTAAGGCAGGGGTCCATCACAGCTGAGTAATTAAAAAAAAAAAAAAACAACAAAAAAAAAACACCTTTTATTTTAGTACTGGCAGACTTTCTGCCAGTACTTAAGATGGCGGGGACAATTGTGGGGGAGGGAAGAGAGCTGTCTGGGAGGGATCAGGGGGTGGGATGTGTCAGGTGGGAGGCTAATCTCTACACTAAAGCTAAAATTAACCCTGCAAGCTCTCTACAAGCTACCTAATTAACCCCTTCACTGCTGGGCATAATACAAGTGTGGTGCGCAGCAGCATTTAGCGGCCTCCTAATTGCCAAAAAGCAACGCCAAAGCCATATATGTCTGCTATTTCTGAACAAAGGAGATCCCAGAGAAGCATTTACAACCATTTGTGCCATAATTGCACAAGCCGTTTGTAAATAATTTAAGTGAGAAACCTAAAATTGTGAAAAATGTCACTTTTTTTTTTTATTTGCTCGCATTTGGCGGTGAAATGGTGGCATGAAATATACCAAAATGGGCCTAGATCAATACTTTGGGTTGTCTACTACACTAAAGCTAAAATGAACCCTTCAAGGTCCCTACAAGATCCCTAATTAACCCCTTCACTGCTGGGCATAATACATGTGTGGTGCACAGCGGCATTTAGTGGAAATTGTAAGGTAAAATATCTTGCAAAGGGAGGAAGCAGCACGGCTCAGGGACACATCCGTAGATCAACTGGGTAATCCAGGAAAATCAATACACAAGCAGAGAGTATACTGCACTGCTGGTGTAAAATAAAGTTAAAGTATTGAGGTGCCCACCTATGGAAAGGGGACTGAGCGTGTCCCAAAAACTTGAACATAGGATGAGTAAGTGCCGCACGGCACGAAACGTGTAAGGCCACGCCCCTTTTCCCTCCGTGTTATGCTGTGTGTTTTTTCAATGGATTAAAACTCCGCTTTTTATCAGGATCCATGTGTGCTGCCTTTTTTCATTTGTTCAGGTAAAATATCTTCCTTTTTTACATAGAGATGCTCTGGTGATATTTTCTGTCAGCTTTTTACAGTTATTCTGCATCAGTTTCAAATGATTTAGCATATGAGTATTCTGTCCCTTTAAGGTGGTCCATCACTTATTCGACTTGGTTACTATTGCAAAGAATGACACTCCTATCATGATTGTTGATGCAAAACTGATAATCCACATTTTAAAAACCATGTTACACCATAGAAGCTCAGGCAAGGAGTGAAGGCAATTTATGCAAGCTTTTGTTTACTTTTCCCTAACGTATTAACCCAAACCTCTATGGGAGAAAGTGAAACAAACACATTTTTAAGATGTATTTTACAACAAAAGGCTGCAAAATAAATAATGAATGTATATTGTCATGATTCAGGTAGTGAATACAGTTTTAAGCAACATTCAAATATACTTCTATTATTTAATTGGCTTCCTTCTTTAGATATGGTTGTGCCAATTACACGAGGCATCTATGTGCAGCCACCAAGCCTATTTATCTATGCTTTTCAACAAAAGGATATCAAGTGAACAAAGCAAATTGGCTAATAAAAGTAAATTGGAAAGTTGTTTAAAATTGCATGCCCTTTCTAAATAAACCATGAAAGAAAAAATTGGGTTTCATGTTCATTTGACTGCACCAGATTTTAAGATGTTACGTAGCAGCACTTACGTTCATTACCTTCCCAATCTGTATACTAGACTTTCTGATTTACCAGACGCACTGTTTTTATGTGCCAGAATGCCATTCATATTAATTTTCTACAAATTTATGTAGTGCCATGGTGTTATGGTCTATTTCTCTTGTTAAGTGTATTCAGTCCACGGGTCATCCATTACTTATGGGCTATATTCCCTTCCCAACAGGAAGTTGCAAGAGGATCACCCAAGCAAAGCTGCTATATAGCTCCTCCCCTCACATGTCATATCCAGTCATTCTCTTGCAACCCTCATCATAGAAGGAAGGTCGTGAGAGGAGTGTGGAGTTTTTTATATTTAATTACTTCTTCAATCAAAAGTTTGTTATTTTTAAATGGCACCGGAGTGTGCTGTTTTTTCTCTCAGGCAGTATTTAGAAGAAGAATCTGCCTGCGTTTTCTATGATCTTAGCAGAAGTAACTAAGATCCACTGGCTGTTCTCGCACATTCTGAGGAGTGGGGTAACTTCAGAAGGGGAATAGCATGCGGGTTTTCCTGCAAATAAGGTATGTGCAGTAAATATTTTTCTAAGGAATGGAATTGACTAAGAAAATACTGCTGATACCGATGTAATGTAAGTACAGCCTTAAATGCAGTAGTAGCGACTGGTATCAGGCTGATGAATGTATGTGCAGTAAAGTAATTTTCTAAGGAATGGAATTTGACTAAGAAAATGCTGTTAATACTGAAGTAATGTATGAGCCTTAACTGCAGTAATAGTGACTGGTAGCAGGCTTATCTATAACAATACATAACCTTTAAAATTGATGTTTTAAAACGTTTACTGGCATGTTAATCGTTTTTTGTGAGGTACATTGGTGATAAAACTTATTGGGGCATGAATTTTCCACATGGCTGTCGTATATTTCTGCATAGAAACAGTTAACTGAGGTTTCCCACTGTTGTAATATGAGTGGGAGGGGCCTATTTTAGAGCTTTTTTTGCGCAGTAAAAATTAAGTCAGTCTTACTGCTTCTTCCTCCATGATCCAGGACGTCTCTGGAGAGCTCAGGGGATTTCAAAAATCATTTTGAGGGAGGTAATCAGTCACAGCAGACCTGTGACAGTGTGTTTGACTGTGTTAAAAACGTTAATTCTTATATTGATTATCCGTTTTGGGTACTAAGGGGTTAATCATCCATTTGCTAGTGGGTGCAATTCTCTGCTAACTTAATACATTTACTGTGAAAATTTGGTTGCTATAACTGATTTGGTTCATTGTTATTTCAACTGTGACAGTTTTTTGTGCTTCTTAAAGGCGCAGTAGCGTTTTTTATATTGCTTGTAAATTTATTTGAAAGTATTTTCCAAGCTTGCTAGTCTCATTGCTAGTCTGTTTAAACATGTCTGACACAGATGAATCTGTTTGTTCACTATGTTTGAAGGCCAATGTGGAGCCCCATAGAAAGATGTGTACTAAATGCATTGATTTCACTTTAAATAATAAAGGTCAATCTTTATTTGTAAAGGAATTATCACCAGACAACGAGGGGGAAGTTATGCCGACTAACTCCGCTCACGTGTCAGTACGTTCGCCTCCCGCCCAGGAGGCGCGTGACATTGTGGCGCCAAATGAGAGGCCCATACAAATCACTTTACAAGACATGGCTAATGTTATGACAGAAGTATTATCTAAACTGCCGGAATTAAGAGGCAAGCGCGATTGCTCTGGGATAAGGACAGAGCGCGCTGATGATGTGAGAACCATGTCCGATACTGCGTCACAATTTGCAGAACATGAGGACGGAGAGCTTCATTCTGTGGGTGACGGATCTGATCCAGGGAGACCGGATTCAGAGATCTCTAATTTTAAATTTAAGCTTGAGAACCTCCGTGTATTGCTAGGGGAGGTTTTAGCGGCTCTGAATGACTGTAATACAGTTGCAATTCCAGAGAAATTATGTAGGCTGGATAGATACTATGCGGTGCCGGTGTGTACTGACGTTTTTCCTATACCTAAAAGGCTTACAGAGATTATTAGCAAGGAGTGGGATAGACCCGGTGTGCCACTTTCCCCACCTCCTATATTTAGGAAAATGTTTCCAATAGACGCCACTACACGGGACTTATGGCAGACGGTCCCTAAGGTGGAGGGAGCAGTTTCTACTTTAGCTAAGCGTACCACTATCCCGGTGGAGGATAGTTGTGCTTTTTCGGATCCAATGGATAAAAAATTAGGTTACCTTAAGAAAATGTTTGTTCAACAAGGTTTTATCTTACAGCCCCTTGCATGCATTACGCCTGTCACTGCTGCTGCGGCATTCTGGTTTGAGTCTCTGGAAGAGGCCAATCGCACAGCTCCATTGGATGAGATTATGGACAAGCTTAAAGCACTTAAGCTAGCTAACGCATTTGTTTCTTATGCCGTTGTACATTTAACCAAATTAACGGCTAAGAACTCCGGATTCGCCATCCAGGCGCGCAGAGTGCTATGGCTTAAATCTTGGTCAGCTGATGTGACTTCTAAATCCAAATTGCTTAATATTCCTTTCAAAGGGCAGACCTTATTCGGGCCCAGATTGAAAGAAATTATTGCTGACATTACTGGAGGTAAGGGTCATACTCTTGCTCAGGACAGGGCCAAATCAAAGGCCAAGCAGTCTAATTTTCGTGCCTTTCGAAACTTCAAGGCAGGAGCAGCATCAACTTCCTCCGCCCCAAAACAGGAAGGAACTGTTGCTCGTTACAAACAGGGCTGGAAAACCAACCAGTCCTGGAACAAGGGCAAGCAGGCCAGAAAGCCTACTACTGCCCCTAAGACAGCATGAAGAGAGGGCCCCCTATCCGGAAACGGATCTAGTGGGGGGCAGACTTTCTCTCTTCGCCCAGGCTTAGGCAAGAGATGTCCAGGATCCCTGGGCGTTGGAGATCATATCTCAGGGATACCTTCTGGACTTCAAAGCTTCTCCTCCACAAGGGAGATTTCATCTTTCCAGGTTATCAGCAAACCAAATAAAGAAAGAGGCTTTTCTTCACTGTGTACAAGACCTCCTAGTAATGGGGGTGATCCACCCAGTTCCGTGGACGGAACAAGGGCAAGGATTTTACTCAAATCTGTTTGTGGTTCCCAAGAAAGAGGGAACCTTCAGACCAATCTTGGACCTAAAAATTTTAAACAAATTCCTAAGAGTTCCATCATTCAAAATGGAAACTATTCGAACCATCCTACCCATGATCCAAGAGGGTCAGTATATGACCACAGTGGACTTAAAGGATGCCTACCTTCACATACCGATTCACAAAGATCATTATCGGTACCTAAGATTTGCCTTTCTAGACAGGCATTACCAGTTTGTAGCTCTTCCCTTCGGGTTAGCTACGGCCCCGAGAATCTTTACAAAGGTTCTGGGCTCACTTCTGGCGGTGCTGAGACCGCGAGGCATAGCGGTGGCTCCGTACCTAGACGACATTCTGATACAAGCGTCAAGTTTTCAAATTGCCAAGTCTCACACAGAGATAGTTCTGGCATTTCTGAGGTCGCATGGGTGGAAGGTGAACGTGGAAAAGAGTTCTCTATTACCACTCACAAGGGTTCCCTTCCTAGGGACTCTTATAGATTCTATAGAGATGAAAATTTACCTGACGGAGTCCAGGTTATCAAAACTGCTAAATGTTTGCCGTGTCCTTCATTCCATTCCACACCCGTCAGTAGCTCAGTGCATGGAAGTAATCGGCTTAATGGTAGCGGCAATGGACATAGTTCCATTTGCGCGCCTACATCTCAGACCGCTGCAGTTATGCATGCTAAGTCAGTGGAATAGGGATTACTCAGATTTGTCCACTCGACTAAATCTGGATCAAGAGACCAGAGATTCTCTTCTCTGGTGGCTTTCTCGGGTCCATTTGTCCAAAGGGATGACCTTTCGCAGGCCAGATTGGACGATTGTAACAACAGATGCCAGCCTTCTAGGTTGGGGCGCAGTCTGGAACTCCCTGAAGGCTCAGGGATCGTGGACTCAGGAGGAGAAACTCCTCCCAATAAATATTCTGGAGTTAAGAGCAATATTCAATGCTCTTCTAGCTTGGCCTCAGTTAGCAACACTGAGGTTCATCAGATTTCAGTTGGACAATATCACGACTGTGGCTTACATCAACCATCAAGGAGGAACCAGGAGTTCCCTAGCGATGTTAGAAGTCTCCAAGATAATTTGCTGGGCAGAGTCTCACTCTTGCCACCTGTCAGCGATTTACATCCCAGGCGTGGAGAACTGGGAGGCGGACTTTCTAAGTCGCCAGACTTTTCATCCGGGGAAGTGGGAACTTCATCTGGAGGTCTTTGCTCAACTGATTCATCGTTGGGGCAAACCAGAACTGGATCTCATGGCGTCTCGCCAGAACGCCAAGCTTCCTTGTTACGGATCCAGGTCCAGGGACCCGGGAGCGGTGCTGATAGATGCTCTAGCAGCCCCTTGGGTTTTCAACATGGCTTATGTGTTTCCACCATTTCCGCTACTACCTCGACTGATTGCCAAGATCAAACGGGAGAGAGCATCGGTGATTCTGATAGCGCCTGCGTGGCCACGCAGGACCTGGTATGCAGACCTAGTGGACATGTCGTCCTGTCCACCATGGTCTCTGCCTCTGAGGCAGGACCTTCTAATTCAGGGTCCTTTCAACCATCCAAATCTAATTTCTCTGAGGCTGACTGCATGGAGATTGAACGCTTGATCCTATCAAAGCGCGGCTTCTTGGAGTCGGTTATTGATACCTTAATACAGGCTCGGAAACCTGTTACCAGAAAGATTTATCATAAGATATGGCGTAAATATTTATATTGGTGCGTATCCAAGAGTTACTCATGGAGTAAAGTTAGGATTCCTAGGATATTGTCTTTTCTACAAGAGGGTTTAGAAAAGGGCTTATCTGCTAGTTCGTTAAAGGGACAGATTTCTGCTCTATCTGTTCTTTTACACAAACGTCTGACAGAAGTTCCAGACGTCCAGGCTTTTTGTCAGGCTTTGGCTAGGATTAAGCCTGTGTTTAAGACTGTTGCTCCGCCGTGGAGCTTAAACTTAGTTCTTAACGTCCTTCAAGGTGTTCCATTTGAACCCCTTCATTCCATTGATATCAAGCTGTTATCTTGGAAAGTTCTGTTTTTGATGGCTATTTCCTCGGCTAGAAGAGTCTCTGAGTTATCTGCCTTACATTGTGATTCTCCTTATCTGATTTTTCATTCAGACAAGGTAGTTCTGCGTACTAAACCTGGGTTCTTACCTAAGGTAGTTTCTAACAGGAATATCAATCAAGAGATTGTTGTTCCATCATTATGTCCTAACCCTTCTTCAAAGAAGGAACGACTTTTGCATAATCTGGACGTAGTCCGTGCCCTGAAGTTCTATTTACAGGCAACTAAAGATTTTCTTCAAACGTCTTCCCTGTTTGTCGTTTTTTCTGGTCAGAGGAGAGGTCAAAAAGCTTCGGCTACCTCTCTCTCTCCTTTTGGCTTCGTAGCATAATACGTTTAGCCTATGAGACTGCTGGACAGCAGCCTCCTGAAAGAATTTCAGCTCATTCTACTAGAGCTGTGGCTTCCACCTGGGCCTTTAAGAATGAGGCCTCTGTTGAACAGATTTGCAAGGCTGCGACTTGGTCTTCAGTTCATACCTTTTCAAAATTTTACAAATTTGACACTTTTGCTTCTTCGGAGGCTGTTTTTGGGAGACAGGTTCTACAGGCAGTGGTTCCTTCCGTTTAAAGTTCCTGCCTTGTCCCTCCCATCATCCGTGTACTTTAGCTTTGGTATTGGTATCCCATAAGTAATGGATGACCCGTGGACTGAATACACTTAACAAGAGAAAACATAATTTATGCTTACCTGATAAATTTATTTCTCTTGTAGTGTATTCAGTCCACGGCCCGCCCTGTCTTCTTTTGAGGCAGATCTAAATTTTAATTAAAACTCCAGTCACCACTGCACCCTATGGTTTCTCCTTTCTTGTCTTGTTTCGGTCGAATGACTGGATATGACATGTGAGGGGAGGAGCTATATAGCAGCTCTGCTTGGGTGATCCTCTTGCAACTTCCTGTTGGGAAGGGAATATATCCCATAAGTAATGGATGACCCGTGGACTGAATACACTACAAGAGAAATAAATTTATCAGGTAAGCATAAATTATGTTTTTTCAAAGCACAATTTTACTAATTTTACTAAGTGCCTTAGTGACCGGACACCTAGAATTTGTTTAAGCCATGTCCTAAGATATGTACAGGTATAGAAAATGAGTAATTAAAGTGCTACATACTTATTTTTTTTACTAAAATACTTGATTTTCAGATTGGTTAATAGACTGCACCATTGCTTGTAGTAGGAAGGATTTTCTGACCTTTTTATTAAAGCAGAAGCACTAAACTAATGATAAATAAGTTGCTTGATCCAGATTCACTAGTATTTGTGAGATTTTTTTAGTCCTAAAAGAAGTCATGCTTTCTTTTTTTTTATTGACTTTACTTTTTGAATAAAATTAATCTTATTGATGAATATGGTTTTATTTTATCAATTGGTAATTGGAGAATTTTTTTTTTTTTTTTTTTTTTTTTTTTTTAATAACTTTGTCTACTTTTTATCATAGTGGCTTGAAGCCTGTGTTGTAATATTCTGGAGCATTTCTTTTATTTGTAAGCAAGTGCTATTGGAAACAGGAGAGTATATGGTATACTATGATGCTGGTAGTCTCGCGTGTATGAAGCAGAGCTTTACAAATGTGATTACTTATGCATTCTCACATCAGTCATTTGACTCTCCCCCTGTTTGCCCCTTTGTCTAGAGACGCGTCATCATGCAGGAAGTATGTTAGTGGGAGAAATGCTAAAATCATTTAGAAGCTTTTATTTTTTTTTAGTACTAAGTGTGACTTGGAACGTTCTACCGCATGCTGTCTGTGTTTTATTGTGATCTTGTTCAAAGCAAGCTGAAATAACCTCAAGAAATCTGGTTAACCACAAATAAAGATTAGACCTAGTTTGTACTGGAAGAGCCTGTAGCACATTTCTTAGTGTTGACTAACAAAATACAAATACATTATCTATTTTATTGTACCTTTTAAAGAGACGTAATATAAAATGCAAAGTTCACATTGCCAGAAAAATGGAAATACAATCATAATTATACATAGGATGAAATAATCATTCAAGTACATACTTTTACAACAAAAGATGTTAAGCAAAATGCACATTAAAGTGAAGGTAAACTTGAGCGTACTCGCTCAAGTCATAGGATATAATTTAAAAATTAGTGAGACTTTCATTCATGAAATCGCTAATTTATCTTCTTCGATTTTTACTTTTAATGCCGTAACAATAAGCGCCGTTTTGTCGCCCGCCATAGTCCTCAGTTGATTGGCAGAGGACACATCTGCAATCCACTAATCGTTCCCCCCCCCCCCCGGGCGTTCAGCCCCTTTGCACAAATGTCATGCCCCTGGGGGGGGACACCAACGATTAGTGGATTGCAGATGAGTAATCTGTCAATCAACTGAGGACTATGGTGGGCGGAGTAACGGCGCTTATCTTTCCGGCATTAAAATGTAAAAATCTTAGAAGATAAATATATATTTGCGATTTCATGAATCAGTCTCACTCATTTTTTAAATTATATCCAGTAATGCTATTTAATCTATTTTTTAAATTATATCCTATGACTTGAGGGAGTATGCTTAAAGGGTCAGTAAACCTTAAAAATAATGTTATATAATTCTGCACATAGTGCAGAATTATATAACATTATATTAGCCAAACTTTGTAAATCATAATATTCCCTTTCTCCAACATTGGTGTGTCCGGTCCACGGCGTCATCCTTACTTGTGGGAATATCTCTTCCCCAACAGGAAATGGCAAAGAGTCCCAGCAAAGCTGGCCATATAGTCCCTCCTAGGCTCCGCCCACCCCAGTCATTCTCTTTGCCGTTGCACAGGCAACATCTCCACGGAGATGGTTAAGAGTTTTTTGGTCACCTTTTCCAGTCAGGGAGGGCCTTCCCAGTTGTAGGCTGAGCCTCATTTTCGCGCCATTACTGCGCAGTTGTTTTTTGAGAGCAAGACATGCAGATGCATGTGTGAGGATCTGAAAGTAGCTGGAAAAGTTTCTAGAAGGCGTCATTTGGTATCGTATTCCCCTCTGGGCTTGGTTAGGTCACAGCAAAGGCTATAGCTGGGACTGTATAGGGGTTAAATTTGTAAACGGCTCAGTTTCCGTTATTTTAAGGGTTAAAGCTCTGAAAATTGGTGTGCAATACTCTTAATGCTTTAAGACACTGTGGTGAAATTTTGGTAATTTTTGAACAATTCCTTCATACTTTTTCACATATTCAGTAATTAAGTGTTTTCTGTTTAAAATTTAAAGAGACAGTAACGGTTTTGTTTTAAAACGTGTTTTTTGTGCTTTATTGACAAGTTTAAGCCTGTTTAACATGTCTGTGCCTTCGGATAAGCTATGTTCTATATGTATGAAAGCCAATGTGTCTCCCCATTTAAATTTGTGTGATAATTGTGCCATAGCGTCCAAACAAAGTAAGGACAGTACTGCCACAGATAATGAAATTGCCCAAGATGATTCCTCAGATGAGGGGAGTAAACATGATACTACATCATCTCCTACTGTGTCTACACCAGTTTTGCCCACGCAGGAGGCCCCTAGTACATCTAGCGCGCCAATGCTTATTACCAACAATTGACGGCTGTAATGGATAACTCCATAGCAAATATTTTATCCAAAATGCCTACATATCAGAGAAAGCGCGATTGCTCTGTTTTAAACACTGAAGAGCAGGAGGGCGCTGATGATAATTGTTCTGTCATACCCTCACACCAATCTGAAGTGGCCATGAGGGAGGTTTTGTCAGATGGGGAAATTTCAGATTCAGGAAAAATTTCTCAACAAGCTGAACCTGATGTTGTGACACTTAAATTTAAATTAGAACATCTCTGCGCACTGCTTAAGGAGGTGTTATCTACTCTGGATGATTGTGACAACTTGGTCATTCCAGAGAAATTATGCAAGATGGACAAGTTCCTAGAGGTTCCGGTGCACCCCGACGCTTTTCCTATACCCAAGCGGGTGGCGGACATAGTGAATAAGGAGTGGGAAAAGCCCGGCATACCTTTTGTTCCCCCCCCCTATATTTAAGAAATTATTTCCTGTGGTCGACCCCAGAAAGGACTTATGGCAGACAGTCCCTAAGGTCGAGGGGGCAGTTTCTACTCTAAACAAACGCACTACTATTCCTATCGAAGATAGTTGTGCTTTCAAAGATCCTATGGATAAAAAATTGGAGGGTTTGCTTAAAAAGATTTTTGTACAGCAAGGTTACCTTCTACAACCCATTTTGTGCATTGTTCCTGTCACTACAGCAGCGTGGTTCTGGTTCGAGGAACTAGAAAAGTCGCTCAGTAGGGAGACTCCATATGAGGAGGTTATGGACAGAGTTCACGCACTTAAGTTGGCTAACTTTTATTTTAGATGCCGCTTTGCAATTAGCTAGATTAGCGGCGAAAAATTCAGGGTTTGCAATCGTGGCGCGCAGAGCACTTTGGCTAAAGTCTTGGTCAGCGGATGTGTCATCCAAGACAAAATTGCTTAACATCCCTTTCAAAGGTAAAACTCTATTTGGACCAGAATTAAAAGAGATTATCTCAGACATCACTGGGGGAAAGGGCCACGCCCTTCCACAAGATAGGCCTTTCAAGGCCAAGAATAAGTCTAATTTTCGTTCCTTTCGCAATTTCAGGAACGGACCGGCCTCTAATTCTGCATCCTCTAAGCAAGAGGGTAATGCCTCACAACCCAAGCCAGCCTGGAAACCGATGCAAGGCTGGAACAAGGGTAAGCAGGCCAAGAAGCCTGCTGCTGCTAACAAAACAGCATGAAGGAGTAGCCCCCGATCCGGGACCGGATCTAGTAGGGGGCAGACTCTCTCTCTTTGCTCAGGCTTGGGCAAGAGATGTTCAGGATCCCTGGGCACTAGAAATAGTTTCTCAGGGTTATCTTCTGGAATTCAGGGAACTACCCCCAAGGGGAAGGTTCCACATGTCTCACTTATCCTTAAACCAAATAAAGAGACAGGCGTTCTTACATTGTGTAGAAGACCTGTTAAAGATGGGAGTGATACACCCAGTTCCACTAAAGGAACAAGGAATGGGATTTTATTCAAATCTGTTCGTAGTTCCCAAAAAAGAGGGAACTTTCAGACCAATTTTGGACTTGAAGATCCTAAACAAATTTCTCAGGGTACCATCGTTCAAGATGGAAACCATTCGAACGATTCTACCCACTATCCAGGAAGGTCAATTTATGACTACCGTGGATCTAAAGGATGCGTACCTACATATTCCATCATCAGTTCCTAAGGTTCGCCTTTCTGGACAAACATTACCAGTTTGTGACCCTCCCATTCGGGTTAGCCACTGCTCCAAGGATCTTCACAAAGGTACTAGGGTCCCTTCTAGCGGTTCTAAGACCGAGGGGCATTGCAGTAGTACCTTACTTGGATGACATTCTAATACAAGCGTCGTCCCTGTCAAAAGCAAAGGCTCATACAGACATCGTTCTGGGCTTTCTCAGATCACACGGATGGAAGGTGAACATAGAAAAAAGTTCTCTGTCTCCGTCAACAAGAGTTCCCTTCTTGGGAACAATAATAGATTCCTTAGAAATGAGGATTTTTCTGACAGAGGTCAGAAAGTCAAAACTTCTAAGCGCTTGTCAAGTTCTTCATTCTGTTCCACGTCCTTCCATAGCGCAGTGCATGGAAGTAGTAGGGTTGATGGTTGCAGCTATGGACATAGTTCCTTTTGCACGAATTAATCTAAGACCATTACAACTGTACATGCTCAAACAGTGGAATGGGGACTATACAGACTTGTCTCCAATAATTCAAGTAGATCAGAAGACCAGAGATTCACTCCGTTGGTGGCTGACCCTGGACCATCTATCCCAGGGAATGAGCTTCCGCAGACCAGAGTGGGTCATTGTCACGACCGACGCCAGTCTAGTGGGCTGGGGTGCGGTCTGGGAATCCCTGAAAGCTCAGGGACTATGGTCTCGGGAAGAGTCTCTTCTCCCGATAAACATTCTGGAACTAAGAGCGATCTTCAATGCTCTCAGGGCTTGGCCTCAGCTAGCAAAGGCCAGATTCATAAGATTCCAATCAGACAACATGACGACTGTTGCGTATATCAATCATCAGGGGGGAACAAGGAGTTCCCTGGCGATGAAAGAAGTGACCAAAATAATTCTATGGGCGGAGGATCACTCCTGCCACCTATCTGCGATCCACATCCCAGGTGTGGAAAACTGGGAAGCGGATTATCTGAGTCGTCAGACATTCCATCCGGGGAGTGGGAACTCCACCCGGAGATCTTTGCCCAACTAACTCAATTATGGGGCATTCCAGACAGGGATCTGATGGCGTCTCGTCAGAACTTCAAGGTTCCTTGTTACGGGTCCAGATCCAGGGATCCCAAGGCGACTCTAGTAGATGCACTAGTAGCACCTTGGACCTTCAACCTAGCTTATGTATTTCCACCGTTTCCTCTCATTCCCAGGCTGGTAGCCAGGATCAAACAGGAGAGGGCCTCTGTGATCTTGATAGCTCCTGCGTGGCCACGCAGGACTTGGTATGCAGACCTGGTGAATGTCATCGGCTCCACCATGGAAGCTACCTTTGAGACAGGACCTTCTTGTTCAGGGTCCATTCGAACATCCAAATCTGGTCTCCCTCCAGCTGACGGCTTGGAGATTGAACGCTTGATTTTTATCAAAGCGTGGGTTTTCAGATTCTGTACAAGCGTGGGTCTGACAGCTGTACCGCGCCATTAGACACAGTGCAGCTCGCTCCTGCTGTCAGACAGAGCGGGAGCGAGCTGCACTGTGTCTAATGGCGCGGTCGGGCCGGGCTGTGACTATACAGCTGGCCCGATGCACTCAGTAAAAACAACAGACCCGCTCAGCAGAGTACAGAGAGCGGGTCTGTAAAACAGCGGTATTTTTACAAAATAAAAAGGGAATATTATGATTTACAAAGTTTGGCTAATATAATGTTATATAATTCTGCACTATGTGCAGAATTATATAACATTATTTTTAAGGTTTACTGTCCCTTTAAGTTTACCTTCACTTTAAAGTGAAGGTCAACTTTGATGAATGAAAGCCCGGTTTTTAAAAATACTATTAAAAACAGGGGCACTTTCATTCATCAAAGTTTACAAAGCCGCGGTTTTGTTAAAAACTTACCCCTCTCTCTCCTCATCACAGCCGGAGCAGCTTCCCCCACCTGCAAAACCTCTCTTCATACGTCAGAAATGACGAATCTGGCTTCCTCCAATCACGGCATGGCCTCAGGCAATGTTTGCTCTGGGTGGGAAACCGTTATCACTGCGGCTGAAAGCGATCGCTTCATGTTCTGCAACTGTGAGCAGTTTCATGATGTTTAACTGGGTTTTTCTTTATTTAAAATAAATATCGGCTCACTAAGGTAAGAGCTTAGTGAGCAGTTATCCTTCAGCTTCTTTTACTGTCATCTGCGTGTTGAAAAGATGAACAGCCAGTGGCTTTGCATAGTAACATGCATTAAAATATTAAATGTTAACCTCTAATGTTGGCAACCTTTTTGTATAAATGCTGTTCCTGATTTGTTGAGTGGCCACGTTCAGCTCACAGCTAGTAAAGCATTACCAGACTGAGGCTGACTTTATGTATTTAATAATAGGTAAACAGTTTTATGTCTAACAGATTTAAGGGATATGAACCCCCACTCCACCAAAAAATGCCAATATTTAGATTGTATTCATAAAAAAATATTTGCAAATAACTTCCTTTACCAGATGAGGGCATTTTTCTAATAATTTTGCATGGAAATAATAATAATAATCCCTTTCCCTACCAGTTACAGTAATTATAGTAGACCTATAACAGAGGTCTACCTAGATAATGCTTAGAGTGTCTTGCACAAGCTCACCATGTCTGATATCTTCTCCTTTCACACAAGGCACTCTGTCTGAGACTGCAACAGCTGGCAGAAGCGGTGATAACAATCAGCAGTCACTGCTACTGAGTGTTATTGCCACGGTGAAATTAACAGCGCAAGTGCCTGGGAGTGCTCTCAGACAAACTGTGTATTCAAAACTGCTGTTATACTATAGAAGCTGATTGGAGGAATATTTAATGAAGAGACTTGATAATTTGGAAGTGCGGTCTTTGCTGCAATCCGGACAGTCCAGTAAAACTGCTACAGTATGCACAAAATGTATACATACCATTTAAAAAAAAAAAAATCATATTTGTAATACAATGAATAAACCCATTACGCTGTTTTATCACTGAGGTAATTTTAGGCAATAGAGTGCTAGCTATCCGGCTTTATGCCAGCTGGCCCGCACGGCTATTGGCTTTGAGGTAGAAACCTCACTGTAAAATGGCATTCTGCTGCAGGTGGACTAAGGTGCTCAGCCTCAGCGAATGCTACTGACAAAGGAACTTTCAGCATGAAGTAAAGTCCCCTTTATTTGTTGCACTGGTAAATACTAGCGTTTCTGAAACTCTAAGATTTACTATAATGTTAAACGGGCAATACAACAAATGTAGTGGTAACATCCTACAAATGCCAAAGGAAGGCCTGGCAGACGACCAGGGGGCTCTGAATTATAACAAAAATAATAAATGAATAAATTATAAAATACATTCAAAAGTTTTTAAACAGTTTTTTTTCTTTCTTTTATTTTTATTACTTGATTTTTTTAAAACCATTTTCTACTGTAATATGCATTTAACATGCTGCCAGAAGGAAATAAGCAGTAATTAAAAAACAAACAAACTTACTAGTCCCCCTGCTTATTTACTCCTAAGAAACTTTTTCATCCCTCCATTTTATTGTGCTCTCTATAAAGGACCTGGTGTGCTCATGTCATTAATTCATGTCATGGTTCAGATTGAGAATAGTTTTAAGCAATATTACAATTTACTTGTATTATTTAATTTGCTTCTTTCTTCAGATAGCCTTTGTTGAAGAAATAGCAATGCAACTGGGTGAGCCAATTATACAAGGCATCTATTTGCAGACACCAAACATATTTAGATATTCTTTTCAACAAAGGATATCAAGTGAATTAAGCAAATGAGCTAATAGAAGTAAATTGGAAAGTTGTTAAAATCGCATGCCCTTTCTAAATCATGAAAGAAAAAAATTGGGTTTCATGTCCATTTGACTGCACCAGATTTTAAGGTCTTATTTAGCAGCACTTACATTCATTACCCTCCTAATCACTATACTAGACTTTCTGATTTACCAGGCTGTTTTTATGTGCCAGAATGCCAATCATATTCATTTTCTGCAAATGTATGTAGTGCCTGGTTGTTATGGTCTTATTTTTCAAAGCACCATTTTATTGTTTCTAAGTGCTTTCTTTTTTTTATTTTACCCATTTATGAATACAATTATCTTACTGAGGAATATGGTTTTATTTTATCAATTGGTAAATGGAGACTTTTTTTTTTTTTTTTTGAATAGTAACCTTGTCTACTTTTTTTTTATCATAGTGACCTGAAGCCTGTGTTGTAATATTCTGAAGCATTTCTTTTATTTGTAAGCAAGTGCTATTAGAAACAGGAGAGTATATGGTATACTATGATGCTGGTAGTCTCACGTGTATGAAGCAGTGCTTTACAAATGTGATTACTTATGCAATCTAACATCATTTGTCAAACAGCGCAAACTTTTTTACCTTTTACTGACAGGCAGACAGTTGATATGGACCAGGGGATCTGAATTATAACCAAAAAAAGAATACAAATTAATAAATTATAAAATACATTTACAAGTTTTAAACATTTTTTTTTCTTTATTACTAGATTTTTAGAACATTTTCTACTATAATATAAATTTAACGTGCTGCTAGAAGAAAATAAGCAGGTTTGTGAAACTATAGAAGGCATGTTGTGTGCTGCTGTTAAAATAAATGTCTTGCTATTAAATTTCGGATACAGGAATCTATAGAATGGTGCCAAATAAAGGGTCATATAAAGTCAGGATATTGTCTACAATTATGTGCAGTATATTAATACTACAAGCCAGATTTTAATTTTTATGTAAGATGGTATGGTTTTTGTTCAGTACACAATACAAAAATGTGTTCTCAGTTAATCTTTTAATAGTTATTTTGAAGCTTCCTGGTCTCTGAAATCATTAATGCCCTGGCCTACAACATTGAAAGTATGCAGATGCTTTCTCTAATGCTCAGACCCCTGAATCTATGGATAATTCTGGCCACCCTTAAAGGGACAGTAAACTGAAAATGTTATTGTTTAAAAATATAATCCCTTTATTTACCATTCCCCAGTTTTACATAACCAACAAGGTTATATTAATATACTTTTTACCTCTGACTACCTTGTATCTAAGTTTTTGCAGACAGCCTCCTTATCTCAGATCTTTTGACAGACTTGCATTTCAGGCAATTATTGCTGACTCTTAAATAACTCCACGGGGGTGGGCGCATTGTTATCTATATGACACACATGAACAAACAGTACATGTTGTTAGCTATTCACAGCCAGACTTTGAGATAAGGGTGGACTACAGAGTCTTTGAAATCATCCTATATGCCTACATAGGTTTAGCCTTTAAATGGACACTCGGGTCAAATTAAATTTTCCTGATTCAGATACAGCATGTAATTTTAAACAACTTTTCAATTTACTTTCATTAAAAAAAAAATGTGCAGTCCTTTTTTTTTTTTACACTTTGAGTCACTAGCAAGAATTCACAGACTATACGTGTATGCATTTGTGATTGGCTGATTGCTATCACATGGTAAAGGGGGAGTGGAAATATACATAAGTTTGAAATTTGTTAGAAAAAAAATCTACTACTTATTTGAAATTCAGAGTAAATGCTATTGTATTGTCTTGTTATCTTGCATTTGTTGATTATACAAATCTACTGTGTTTACTGGTCGTATCTGAGTCATGAAAGTTTTTAATTTGGACTTTACTGTCCCTTTTAATATATGGTGGATTTTTGTTTAAAAATAGGAACATAAAAGTAACACACATCTGCAGTCTTTATGGATTATTTTGTCCTTTGCATATGTTTACTTATTTTAGTTTTTAAATTGAAAATGCTGATTCCATTTTTACATGGTCTGTCTAAAAATGCAACATATTTTGCAAAAACATTAAACTACATTGATTTAGGGACATGCGCCCCTCCCCACCTACTATAAATATATACAGCTTTCTACGTAATAGTCCTCTGCTTTCTTGTGTTTTAATTATAAAATCAGAGCTTAAAGGGACAGTCAACCCAAAAATTACTGTAACTTATTTAGATTAGTTAAATAACGATCTAATCAAAAGAAAATATTAGCACCCAGGTGGGAAATGGCTTAGCAGCCAAAGGGTTTAAAATGCTTTTTATTTTAGTACTGGCAGACTTTCTGCCAGTACTTAAAGGGACAGTTAAGTAAAAAAAAAAAAAAAGTTCATGATTTAAATAGGGTTATTTTAAAACAATTTTCCAATTTACTTTTATTACCAATTTTGCTTTGTTCTCTTGGTATTCTTAGTTGAAAGCTAAACCCAGAAGGTTCGTATGCTAATTTCTTAGACCTTGAAGACCGCCTTTAATCTGAAAGCATTTTGACAGTGTTCACCACTAGAGAGCGTTAGTTCATGTTTTTTTATAGAGATTACATTGAAGCTCCTAGGAGTCAACACTGATTGGCTAAAAATGCAAGTCTGTCAAAAGAACTAAAATAAGGGGGGCAGTTTGGAAACTCTGCAACGGCTCAGAGCCGTCGTTGGCACGCAAGGGGTTAAAGAGCGGACTACACTATTTCACCATTGGCTGTAGACTTTGTATGTTCTTAGTACAGTATGTGAGCAATACATATTTTGTAGGATACTCTTATCTGAATTTTTTTTTTTTTTTTTAGCAGTTTGTAATATGTACTAATATAATGTACTGAGATTTTTATTTCCACCGGTGTAATATTTTATGTATTGTTTGTACATTTAATTAGATGTGTCATTCTGTGTCAATATTTTATATAAAATTTGTTGCAATTAACACGGTTGTGCATTCATTCTGAACTACCTTTGATATTAACACTATCCTTAACTATTTCCATATTGTAGTGGTCTAGCTTTTTTAGCGGGATTTTTCTTTTTAGACTTGCTCATGCCTAGTTGGACAGTACACTCCAAAAATGTAATTGTTTAAAAAGATAGATAATCCCAATAGAATACCAATGGAACAAAATCAAATTTGATGATAAAGGTAAATTGAAAAGTTTTTTTAAATTGCATGCTCTATCTGAATCATGAAAGTTTAATTTGGACTTTTCTGTCCCTTTTAAATAAGATTTGGTTCAGGTGATCATCTAATCAGTACCTCATTAAAGGGACACTGAACCCAATTTTTTTCTTTTGTGATTCAGATAGAGCATGTAATTTTAAGCAACTTTCTAATTTACTCCTATTATCAATTTTTCTTCGTTCTCTTGCTATCTTTATTTGCATCTAAGTTATTTTTTTGGTTCAGCACTTGTTTATTGGTCGGTTAAATCAATCCACCAATCTGCAAGAACAACCCAGGTTGTTCACCAAAAATGGGCCGGCATCTAAACTTACATTCTTGCATTTCAATTAAAGATACCAAGAGAATGAAGAACATTTGATAATAGGAGTGAATTAGAACATTGCTTAAAATTGCATGCTCTATCTGAATCACAAAAGAAAAAATTTGGGTTCAGTGTCCCTTTAAGCAACTTTCTAATTTACTCTTATTAATTTTTCTTCATTCTCTTGCTATCTTTATTTGAAAAAGGCATCTAAGCTTTTTTTTTTTTTTTTTTTTTTTTTTTTAAGTTCAGTACTCTGGACAGCACTTTTTTATTGGTGGATGAATTTATCCACCAATCAGCAAGAACAATCTAGGTTGTTCACCAAAAATGGGCTGGCATCTAAACTTACATTCTCGCATTTCAAATAAAGATACCAAGAGAATGAAGAAAATTTGATAATAGGAGTAAATTAGAAAGTTGCTTAAAATGTTATGCCCTATCTGAATCACGAAAGAAAAATTTTGGGTTCAGTGTCCCTTTAAGAAGAATGAGGCGTACCTGTGTTGGAATCCAACAGACAATGGAATGGCTGACATACATGTTAAGATGCTGATTTCAGAAAAAGTAACTTTTTCCATTTTTTACTGTACATACATTTTTATGTATGTACAGTATCTCACAAAAGTGAGTACACCCCTCACATTTTTGTAAATATTTTATTTGTCATTTCTTCAGTGTTCACATGAAAAGATATCTTTGCTACTATGCAAGTAGTGAGTGTACAGCCTGTATAACAGTGTAAATTTGCTGTCTCCTCAAAATAACTCTACACACAGCCATTAATGTCTAAACTGTTGGAAACAAAAGTGAGTACACCCCTAAGTGGAAATGTCCAAATTGGGCCCAATTAGCCATTTTCCCTCCCCAGTGTCATCTGACTCGTTAGTGTTACAAGGTCTCAGGTGTGAATGGGGAGCATGTGTGTTAAATTTGGTGTTATCACTCTCACACTCTCTGATACTGGTCACTGGAGGTTCAACATGGTACCTCATGGTTAATAACTCACTGAGGATCTGAGAAAAAGAATTGTTGCTCTACATAAAGATGGCCTAGCCTATAAGAAGATTACCAAGACCCTGAAACTGAGCTGTAGCATGGTGGGCAAGACCATACAGCCGTTTCACAGGACAGGTTCCAATTAGAACAGTCCTCCCCATGGTCGACCAAAGAAGTTGAGTGCACATGCTCAGCGTCATATCCCGAGTTTGTCTTTGGGAAATGGACGTATGAGTGCTGCCAGCATTGCTGCAGAGGTTGAAGGGGTGGGGTGAGGGGTCAGCCTTTCAGTGCTAAGACCATACGCTGCACACTGCATCAAATTGGTCTGCATGGCTGTCGTCCCAGAAGGAAGCCTCTTCTAAAGATGCACAAGAAAGCCCGCAAGCAGTTTGCTGAAGACAAGAAGACTAAGGACATGGATTACTGGAACCATGTGCTGTGGTCCGATAAGACCAATATAAACTTATTTGTTTCAGATGGTGTCAAGCGTGTGTGGCGGCAACCAGGTGAGGAGTACAAAGACAAGTGTGTCTTGCCTACAGTCAAGCATAGTAGTGGGAGTGTCATGGTCTGGGCCTGCATGAGTGCTGCCGTCACTGGGGAGCTACAGTTCATTGAGGGAACCATGTATGCCAACATGTACTGTGACATACTGAAGCAGAGCATGATCCCCCTCCCTTCGGAGACTGGGCCGAAGGGCAGTATTCCAACAGAACGACCCCAAACACACCCCCACCTCCAAGACGACCACTGCCTTGTTAAATAAGCTGAGGGTAGAGGTGATGGACTGGCCAATCATGTCTCCAGGCATAAACCCTATTGAGCCTCTGTGGGGCATCCTCAAACGGAAGGTGGGGGGGGGCGCAAGGTCTCTAACATCCACCAGCTCCGTGATGTCGTCATGGAGGAGTGGAAGAGGACTCCAGTGGCAACCTGTGAAGCTCTGGTGAACTCCATGCCCAAGAGGGTTAAAGCAGTGCTGGAAAATAATGGTGGCCACACAAAATATTGACACTTTGGGCCCAATTTTGACATTTCCACGTAGGGGTGTACTCACTTTTGTTGCCAACGGTTTAGATATTAATGGCTGTGTGAGTTATTTTGAGGGGACAGCAAATGTACACTGTTATACAGGCTATACACTCTTTACATTGTAGCAAAGTGTCATTTCTTCAGTGTTGTCACATGAAAAGATATAATACAATATTTACAAAAATGTGAGGGGTGTACACTTTTGTGAGATACTGTAATTGCAGGGGAACAATGGGAACTTTCTTTAACTTTTTTTTTTTTTTTTTTTTTAGTCCAGAAATTGAATCCATATTGTGCAGTTGGGATTAGCTATACACTATCCCAATATACAAAATAGTTGTAGAACGTTGGTTCCCTGTAATTCAATTTGGGAGTGTAACGATTATAGCAATTACGATTTTTTTTTTTTAAGGAATGGGGAAGTCAAAATAAAGGGACAGTATACACCAATTTTCATATAACTGCATGTAATAGACACTATTATAAAGAATAAGATGCACAGATACTGATATAAAAATCCAGTATAAAACTGTTTAAAAACTTACGTAGAAGCTCTCAGTTTAGCTCTGTTGAAAAGGTAACTGGAAAGCAAGTGGGAAATAAGACACTCCCCCCCCCCTTCTTTTGCATATGAAAAGACCCTTTACACAAACAGAAGCAAGCTGGAGTAGTTATACGTCAGTATTCTCCTAAAAGTTTGGGGCTTGGTTAGGAGTCTGAAAAGCAGGGCAATGTTATTTAAAAATAAGCAAAAACTATACATTTAGAAAAAAACAAACTTTATGGGCTATATAAATAGTCTACAAAACATTTTATGCAAAGAAAAAACGAGTGTAGAATGTCCCTTTTTAAACTTGCATGATTCAGATAGAGCATGCTATTTTTAGACACTTAAATTCACTTCTATTTTCAAATTTTGCTTTGTTCTTTTAGTATCCCTTGTTGAACAAGAATATGCACATATCCTACACTAGTGGGAGCTAGCTGCTGATTGGTGCCTGCACACACGTCTCATTTTGCTAACTAGACGTGTTCAGCTATCTGCCAGTGTTCCTTCAGCAAAGGATAACAAGAGAATTCAGCTAATTTGATAATAGAAGTAAGTTGGAAAGTTGATTAAAATCGTATGTTCTATCCAAATCACACAAGACATTTTTGGAGTTTCATGTTCCTTTTAATATCTTTCCTTATTTCCAGAAAGTCAAATGGATCTGATAATGTATATTAACTGGTTGAACTTTTTCACCAACTTGTTAATGTGGTAAATTGGAAGCTATGCTTAAAACCGCATACGTTTTTTGCTCCTTTTGTAACCTGGGCTGGTAGTGATGCAGAAAAATCTGCCTCTTGTGTCAAGTTAACCAGACATAGAACTGGATTAATCTGTACCATATTTTAGCACTGTTTTTATACTTGTATGTGATAACGTTTCCAGGCCTGCCAGATGTGCGAGTAGTGTGGCAATGCAGTACTCATTTAAACCAAATGTCTGTATCGCAAACTAAATAAGGCAAATAGTATGTGGTCTATTAGTGTTGGATTGTCTCAGTGAGTCATCATTCCATCTGAAACAAATTTAATCTCTTAACGGGTGCAGAATTTATGAATTCTTAAAGGGACAGTCAACCGAATTGTTGTTGGTTTTTAAAGAAAGATAATCCCTTTATTACTTATTCCCCAGTTTTGCATGACCAACACGGTTATAGAAATACACTTTTTACCTCTGTGAATACGTTGTATCTAAGACTCTGCAAACTGCCCCCTTGTTTCAGTTGTTTTGACAGACTTGAATTTTAGCCAATCAGTGCTCACTCCAGGGTAACTTCACGTGCATGAGCTCAATTTTATCTATATGAAACACATGAACTAATGCCCTCTAGTGGTCAAAATGCTTTCAGAATAGAGGCAATCTTCAAGGTCTCAGAAATTAGCATATGAACTTCCTAGGTTTAGCTTTCAACTAAGAATACCAGGCGAACAAAGCAAAATTGGTGATAAAAGTAAATTGGAAAGTTGTTTTTAAAACTACATTCCCTATTTAAATCATGAAAGTTTTTTTTTTTTTTTGGACTTGACTGTCCCTTTAAGTCTCTTCCAAATGGAAACTGGGAATGTGTTTTGGGTGACTTCATTTGAATCTTTAACCTGCCTACATACTACCCATAAAAAAGTCAGTGGTCTAAATTTAGCAAACTAATAGATCACTGGTGACCAACTGGTAGAGAGGCCTTACCTGCTGTGCCAAGTATCACTTATTTGCTATATTATTTAAACGTTATAGGGAGCAAGTCCCATTATTGCATTATTTAATGTGTAGGTTTCTACTTGTGGCAAATGAGATGAATTTGTGATTTGCTTTTTGTGAGTTTTAAGTGGAAAGTAGTGACTATTGGTAATCTAAATGTTTTTTCCCTGCTGTTCTATCCACCCTTTTATTCTATAAATATGCAATAACCAAGTTCTAGCATCACACTGTAGATGTATTTATGGATGCAATAGCTGACCTTGTGTGCGGTTACTTGAGGAGGTTTCTGTTTGCAGAGATAGAAGTGCTCTTGTGAGCTGTGAGGACGTTGTTAAAATGGCGATTTAATATTTTCTTACAGTTTTTAAAGGAATATGAAAAAGTGCTCCTTTAGTAAAAACAAATTATACTAACTCAAAGTAAACCTAAATAGAAACATTGTGTAAAAATTGTGCGAACAATTTACTTGTTTTCTTGCTAAATGAGCACTTAGAATTTCTATTTAAAGGGACACTCAAGTCAAAATAAACTTTTATGATTCATATGCAGTTTTTTAAGACATTTTACAATTTTCTTCCATTACCAAATTTTGCTCAGTCACAGGGTATAAGTGTACTAGTCTGTGATTGGCTGACGTCTGCCACATAATACAGGGGGCCGGAAAATGGGAGAAAAAATAAATGTCAGAAACAAAATCTACTGCTTATTTGAAATTCAGAGTAAGTGCTTTTGCATTTTTTTATTTTTTTTATTTACGTGTTAATTATGTAATTCTACTTCATTGAGTGGTCCTTTTTAAAGGGATAGTAAACCCCCAACTTTTCTTTTATGATTCAGATAGAACATACAATTTTAAACAACTTTCCAATTTAATTCTATTATCAAATTTACTTAATTCTCTTGTTATCCATTGCTGAAGGGACAGCATTGCACTACTGACAGGAAGCTGAAAATATCTATTTAGCCAATTACAGCAGGCGCCAATTAGCAGCAGCTCCCACTAGTGTATGATATGTGCGTATTCATTTTTTAACTAGGGATACTAAGAGAACGAAGCACATTTGAAAATACAAGTGAATTTAAAAGTGTCTTAAAATGACATGCTCTATCTGAATCATGCAATTTTAATTTTGACTTTCCTATCCCTTTACGTATAACCCACTGCTTTAGTTTTTTTCTTTATTACAACAATGAAACCGACTCTTATACATTCATGTAGCTTGTAAGCAATTTAGAGCAAAAGCTGTTAAGTGTCATTTCCCTTCCCACAAACCCCAGTCATTCTTATCTTCAAGTTCCTGAGATTTGTTCCATCTCTTTTTAAGTTGGTGGTTTTTCCCTTTTGGCCTTGCCGCGGCTCCCTGTGGGGGCTATCTTGGCAGTGATCAGGTTTTGGGGAATTACTGTGGTGCACTTCCTGGACGACGCAGGTTTTAGGCACCATCTTTTCAACAAGCAAACTCTCATACAGAGGTCTTGTTGTCTTTTCTTCGTTTCCACGGAAGTGAATCTGAAAATTAGTTCCCTTGTTCCAGTTACAGGGGTAGTTTTATTAGGAACTATTTTAGTTTTCCTATTTCTGAAAATGTTCTGTCAGAGGTCAGAAAATCAAAGATGATTTCCTCTTGCCTCTCCCTGTAGTCTATTGTTCGGTCTTCAGTGGCTCAATGTATGGAGGTAATTGGTTTGATGGTCGCTTCATTGAACTTCATTCCCTTTGCTCATTTCCATCTGAGAATTCTGCTGTTATGCGTGTTCAGATAGTGGAGCAGGGATGATGTGGATCTGTCTAGATGGCATTTTCTCCGGTAGTGGTTTTCTCAGGAGTTTCGGTCTCGGAGCACATGCTTCCGGAGACCTTCCTGGATAATAGTGACCACGGATGCCAGCCTGTTGGGCTGAGGACTATGGACTCAGGAGGAGTCTGCTCTCCCCATAACCTTCTTGGAGTTGAGAATAATCTGCAATGCTCTGGTGGCTTGGCCTTCAATTGTCTTTAGTCCGGTTATCAGGTTCATCAACCACTTGGGAGGAACCTGGAGTTCCTTAGCCATGACAGAGATGGCGTGGATTGTTCAGTGAGCGGATGCTCGCATTTTACTGGCTGTTATCCACTTGCGAGGAGTGTATACTTGGAGCGGACTGCTTGAACAGTCAGATGTTTCATCCCGGAGGTGTTCTCCAGGTTAACCCTCAAATGGTGGGTGCTGGATTTGGATCAGATGGCAGTACGCCAAACTTCTAATGTACTTTTTAAGGTCAAGAGATCAGCAGGTTGCCCTGATAGATACTCTGGCGGTTCCTTGGGATTTCAGTCTGACATACCCGTTCCCTCAGTTTGCTCTTCTTCTGCGAGCCATTGCTCGTATCAAATGAGAGCATCAGTAATTTTACATAGTTCCTGCTTGTTCTTGCAGGATCTGGTATGCAGACCTTGTGGAGATGACATATTTTGCACCTTGGAGGTTGTCCCTGAGGAAGGTGCTAATTCTGGGTCCATTCCTTCATCCAATTCAGTTTCTCTGCAGCTCTCTGCTTGGAGATTGAACACTTAGTTCTGTATAAGAGTGTTTTTTCTGAATCGGTCAGTGAGACCATGCTTTAGGATTGCAAGCCTGTTTCTGGTAATTTTTACCATGAGGTATGGCGTATATTCCTTATGGGTGTAAATCCAAGGGCTACTCTCGGAAGTAGGGTCAGGATTCATAGGATTTTGTCCTTTATCCAGGTAGGTCTGGAGAACGGTTTGTGAGTCAGTTCTCTGAAGGGTCAGAATTCTATATTCTCCTTATTCTTAAAGGTTTGCAGCAGGCTTTGTTTGAGCCATTGCATTCCATTCCATTGATATTATGTTGCTATCTTGGAAGGTTTTGTTTCTTATTGCTATCTCTTCTACTCGCAGAGTCTCTGAACTCTCGGCTTGCAGTGTGATTCGCCTTACCCTATTTTTCATGCTGTTAAGGCGGTTCTAAGTTGAGTTTTTCTCCCTAAAGTGGTTTCGGAAAATATTAATTAGGAAATAGTTGTTCCTTTTCTCTGGCCTATTCCTTCTTATCATAAGGAATGTCTGTTACACAGCTTGGATGTTGTGCGTGCGCTAAAATTCTACTTATAGGAGACTAAGGATTTTTGCCAGTCTTCTTCCCTGTTAGTTTGTTCTCAGGAAAGTGTATAGGTCAGAGGGCTGCTGCTACTTCTCTTTCCCTCTGGTTGAGAAGTATAATTAGTTTTACTTATGAGACTTCTGGTCAGCAGCCTTCTGAGAGAATTACAGCTCTTTCCACGTGAGCTGTTTTCTCTTCTTGGGCTTTCAAAAATGAAGCTTCTGTGCACTTGATTTGCAAGGCTGCAGCTTGGTCCCCTCTGAATTCTTTTGCTAAATTTGACTAATTTGATACTTTTGCCTTGGCTGAGGCTTCCTTTGGGAGAAAGGTTCTTCAAGCTTTGGTGCCTTCTGTTTAGGTCTACCTGTCCTTGTCCCTCCCTAGTCATCTGTGTACTCTGGCTTGGGTATTGGTTCCCAACAGTAAATGATGATGTCTTGGACTCACCATATCTTAGGAAAGAAAACAAAATTAATGCTTACCTGATAAATGTATTTATTTCCGGATATGGTGAGTCCACGACCCCGCACTTTATTTTAATACCGTTATTTTTTACTAAACGCCAGGCACCGCTATGCCTTTTTTTCCATTACCCTTCGGTTAAATGACTGGGGTTTGTGGGAAGGGAAGTGATACTTAACAGGTTTTGCTGTGGTGTTCTTTGCCTCCTCCTGCTGGCCAGAAGTGGTATTCCCAACAGTAATTGATGACGTTGTGGACTCGCCATATCCAGAAATAAATACATTTATCAGGTTAGCATAAATTTTGTTTTTTGAAGAAAGATCTTTCTAAAGATAGTTTATATTTAAGATACATTATAATCCAAAGGTTATTCATCCAGAAATATGGATTTGTTTTTAATTATATAGCAAGATGCTTTATATTCATGGCTGTTATGTGTGTATTTTTTTTTTTTTTGATAAATTCCATTAATCCATTCACAATATCATGCTTTTCTAAAGGTTTCTGTCAGATTTTAGACAATTTTTCTATCTTGAACATATCACATATAATTGGTTTTGTAGTTGTGAATTTGTGTCTGCAGAAATAACATGCACCTTCTTCACAGCAAAATGTTATAAAATTAACATAGAGTTGATAAATAGACCTTAAAAGGACATACTCATGAAAGATAACTTTTGGATTTCAGATAGAGCATACAAATTTCAGATTTACTTCGATTATCAGATCTATTTAAATCAAATCCACCCTGGAATTTTCCAATACTTTATTGATGAAAATGATTAGGATGATATTCCTAACTTTAGTCTACAGGGATGCGCAATTCCTATCGCCCAACGCTCGGGACATGCAGTTCTGGGCGCAGGGCATGTGTTTTTTTCCCATTTAGCCCTGCTGCAGGCAAGCAGAACAGACTAACAGACAGACTCCAGCCGGGTGTGTTTTTTTTTATTTTTTATTGTAGAGTGCAGGCTAAGTGTCTATCAGACAGATGAGCAGAGCGCAAATTATCCTGGGCGCCACTGGCGCCTTCATTTTATTTATCTTCTGTTCCTAGTGTCCCTTTTTACACCACCAAACTGCCTTGGTCTTCCACCTGCCATCTGATTTAATTAACTTCCCATTGACTGGCGGCGCCAATTTCAATCTAATTAGTGCCGGGGGTGAGTGTTGCTAGCATGCACGCATTGCTTCAGTTAGAAAGCGCTGTATATATAATTCAGTGGAGATCAGCACACCAGTGGGAGCAACGTATTACAGCTGTGCATTAGTGGAGATGAGCGCACCAGTGAGTGAGAGCAGTGCATTACATAAGTGGAGAGCATCACCTCCGTGGCGAGCAACGCATCACCTCCGTGGGGAGCAGCGCATCACCTCCATGGGGAGCAGCGCTTCAGAGGGCTTCAGTAAAGACCGGGAGAGCAGCACATCGCATCACCTCAGCTGGCCTCATTGAAAACCGGGTGCGCAGGAAGAAGAGCATCTATTCACCGGAGCTGTCACTGAAAGAGTTTGGAGTGAACCGGTAAGAGCCCACAGTGCCTTTTATGCTGTCCGCTGCAGCACTCTGCATAACGTATTATGACCATATAATTATCACTTGTACAATATTAATACAACCATAAATAAAAACGCACTTAATTGTGTGTCTATATTTTTTTTGTTTTCTAATTAAAATGTGTTTTGATGGTTGTATTATAATTTTTCAAGTGTGATAGATAATAGTATGGTCACAGAGTTGTTAAAGTGAAAAAAAAAAAAAAAATAGCAGTAGAAGTCCTTTATGCAACACAATGGTCTAATTTGGTTATGCTGCAAAAAAAAAAAAAAAGTTTGTAACAATACTTTTTTTTTTTTTTTTTTTTTTTTTTTACCTACAGGGTCGGGTTAATCTATTTCATGGATGCTAATTTAAAGGAACCGTAAAATCAAAATTAAACTTCCAAAATTCAGACAGAGCTTGCAATTCTAAATAGCTTTCTGTTATCTAATTTGCTTTATCTGGGTATAATTTATTGAAAAGCATACCTAGGTTGGATCAGGGGCAGTAATGTTCTACTGGGAGCTAGCTGCTGACTGGTGACTGCACATATGCCTCTTGTCATTGGCTCATGATATGTTTAGTTAACTCAGTAGTGCATTGCTTCTCCAACAAAGGATACCACGAGATTGGATTGGATAACAGAAGTAAAACATCTCCTGTGCACAGCCCTCTTCAGATCACCCCACAGATTTTCAGATTCAGGTCTGGGCTCTGGCTGGGCCATTCCAAAACTTTAATCTTCTTCTGGTGAAGCCATTCCTTTGTTGATTTGGATGTATGCTTTGGGTCGTTGTCATGCTGAAAGATGAAGTTCCTCTTCATGTTAAGCTTTCTAGCAGAAGCCTGAAGGTTTTGTGCCGATATTGACTGGTATTTGGAACTGTTCATAATTCCCTCTAGCTTAACTAAGGCCCCAGTTCCAGCTGAAGAAAAACAGCCCCAAAGCATGATGCTGCCACCACCATGCTTCACTGTGGGTATGGATTTCTTTTGGTTGGTAATGTGCAGTGTTGTTTTTGCGCCAAACATATCTTTTGGAATTATGGCCAAAAAGTTCAACCTTGGTTTCATCAGACCATAACACCTTTTCCCACATGCTTTTGGGAGACTTCAGATGTGTTTTTGCAAATTGTAGCCTGGCTTGGATGTTTTTCTTCGTAAGAAAAGGCTTTTGTCTTGCCACTCTACCCCATAGCCCAGACATATGAAGAATACGTAAGATTGTTGTCACATGTACCACACAGCCAGTAATTGCCAGATATTCCTGCAGCTCCTTTAATGTTGCTGTAGGCCTCTTGGTAGCCTCCCAGACCAGTTTTCTTCTCGTCTTTTCATCAATTTTGGAGGGACGATCAGTTCTTGGTAATGTCACTGTTGTGCCCTATTTTCTCCACTTGATGATGACTGTCTTCACTGTGTTCCATGGTATATCTAATGCCTTGGAAATTCTTTTGTACCCTTCTCCTGACTGATACCTTTTTATCAATGAGATCCCTCTGATGCTTTGGAAGCTCTCTGCGGATCATGGCTTTTGCTGTGGGATGCGAAAATTTCAGGAAAGACCAACTAGAGCAGCTGAACTTTATTTGGGGTTAATCAGAGGCACTTTAAATTATGGCAGGTGTATGCTGACTCCTATTTAACATGGTTTTCTCCAACATAGGTGTGTCCGGTCCACGGCGTCATCCTTACTTGTGGGATATTCTCTTCCCCAACAGGAAATGGCAAAGAGCCCAGCAAAGCTGGTCACATGATCCCTCCTAGGCTCCGCCTACCCCAGTCATTCTCTTTGCCGTTGTACAGGCAACATCTCCACGGAGATGGCTTAGAGTTTTTTAGTGTTTAACTGTAGTTTTTATTATTCAATCAAGAGTTTGTTATTTTAAAATAGTGCTGGTATGTACTATTTACTCAGAAACAGAAATGAAGATTTCTGTTTGTATGAGGAAAATGATTTTAGCAACCGTTACTAAAATCCATGGCTGTTCCACACAGGACTGTTGAGAGGAATTAACTTCAGTTGGGGGAACAGTGAGCAGTCTCTTGCTGCTTGAGGTATGACACATTCTAACAAGACGATGTAATGCTGGACGCTGTCATTTTCCCTATGGGATCCGGTAAGCCATGTTTATTAAGATAGTAAATAAGGGCTTCACAAGGGCTTATTAAGACTGTAGACTTTTTCTGGGCTAAATCGATTCATTATTAACACATATTTAGCCTTGAGGAATCATTTAATCTGGGTATTTTGATAAGATTATATCGGCAGGCACTGTTTTAGACACCTTATTCTTAGGGGCTTTCCCAAATCATAGGCAGAGCCTCATTTTCGCGCCGGTGTTGCGCACTTGTTTTTGAGAGGCATGTCATGCAGTCGCATGTGTGAGGAGCTCTGATACATAGAAAAGACTTTCTGAAGGCGTCATTTGGTATCGTATTCCCCTTTGGGCTTGGTTGGGTCTCAGCAAAGCAGATACCAGGGACTGTAAAGGGGTTAAAGTTAAAAACGGCTCCGGTTCCGTTATTTTAAGGGTTAAAGCTTCCACATTTGGTGTGCAATACTTTTAAGGCTTTAAGACACTGTGGTGAAATTTTGGTGAATTTTGAACAATTCCTTCATATTTTTTCGCAATTGCAGTAATAAAGTGTGTTCAGTTTAAAATTTAAAGTGACAGTAACGGTTTTATTTTAAAACGTTTTTTGTACTTTATCAAGTTTATGCCTGTTTAACATGTCTGAACTACCAGATAGACTGTGTTCTGAATGTGGGGAAGCCAGAGTTCCTTCTCATTTAAATAAATGTGATTTATGTGACAATGACAATGATGCCCAAGATGATTCCTCAAGTGAGGGGAGTAAGCATGGTACTGCATCATTCCCTCCTTCGTCTACACGAGTCTTGCCCACTCAGGAGGCCCCTAGTACATCTAGCGCGCCAATACTCCTTACTATGCAACAATTAACGGCTGTAATGGATAATTCTGTCAAAAACATTTTAGCCAAAATGCACACTTATCAGCGTAAGCGCGACTGCTCTGTTTTAGATACTGAAGAGCATGACGACGCTGATAATAATGGTTCTGAAGGGCCCCTAAACCAGTCTGATGGGGCCAGGGAGGTTTTGTCTGAGGGAGAAATTACTGATTCAGGGAACATTTCTCAACAAGCTGAACCTGATGTGATTACGTTTAAATTTAAGTTGGAACATCTCCGCATTCTGCTTAAGGAGGTATTATCCACTCTGGATGATTGTGACAAGTTGGTCATCCCAGAGAAACTATGTAAAATGGACAAGTTCCTAGAGGTCCCGGGGCTCCCAGAAGCTTTTCCTATACCCAAGCGGGTGGCGGACATTGTAAATAAAGAATGGGAAAGGCCCGGTATTCCTTTCGTCCCTCCCCCCATATTTAAAAAATTGTTTCCTATGGTCGACCCCAGAAAGGACTTATGGCAGACAGTCCCCAAGGTCGAGGGAGCGGTTTCCACTTTAAACAAACGCACCACTATACCCATAGAAGATAGTTGTGCTTTCAAAGATCCTATGGATAAAAAATTAGGTTTGCTTAAAAAGATGTTTGTTCAGCAGGGTTACCTTCTACAACCAATTTCATGCATTGTCCCTGTCGCTACAGCCGCGTGTTTCTGGTTCGATGAGCTGGTAAAGGCGGTCGATAGTGATTCTCCTCCTTATGAGGAGATTATGGACAGAATCAATGCTCTCAAATTGGCTAATTCTTTCACCCTAGACGCCACTTTGCAATTGGCTAGGTTAGCGGCTAAGAATTCTGGGTTTGCTATTGTGGCGCGCAGAGCGCTTTGGTTGAAATCTTGGTCAGCTGATGCGTCTTCCAAGAACAAGCTACTTAACATTCCTTTCAAGGGGAAAACGCTGTTTGGCCCTGACTTGAAAGAGATTATCTCTATCACTGGGGGTAAGGGCCACGCCCTTCCTCAGGATCGGCCTTTCAAGGTCAAAAATAAACCTAATTTTCGTCCCTTTCGTAGAAACGGACCAGCCCAAAGTGCTACGTCCTCTAAGCAAGAGGGTAATACTTCTCAAGCCAAGCCAGCTTGGAGACCAATGCAAGGCTGGAACAAGGGAAAGCAGGCCAAGAAACCTGCCACTGCTACCAAGACAGCATGAAATGTTGGCCCCCGATCCGGGACCGGATCTGGTGGGGGGCAGACTCTCTCTCTTCGCTCAGGCTTGGGCAAGAGATGTTCTGGATCCTTGGGCGCTAGAAATAGTCTCCCAAGGTTATCTTCTGGAATTCAAGGGGCTTCCCCCAAGGGGGAGGTTCCACAGGTCTCAGTTGTCTTCAGACCACATAAAAAGACAGGCATTCTTACGTTGTGTAGAAGACCTGTTAAAAATGGGAGTGATTCATCCTGTTCCATTAGGAGAACAAGGGATGGGGTTCTACTCCAATCTGTTCATAGTTCCCAAAAAAGAGGGAACGTTCAGACCAATCTTAGATCTCAAGATCTTAAACAAGTTTCTCAAGGTTCCATCGTTCAAAATGGAAACCATTCGAACAATTCTTCCTTCCATCCAGGAAGGTCAATTCATGACCACGGTGGATTTAAAGGATGCGTATCTACATATTCCTATCCACAAGGAACATCATCGGTTCCTAAGGTTCGCATTCCTGGACAAGCATTACCAGTTCGTGGCGCTTCCTTTCGGATTAGCCACTGCTCCAAGGATTTTCACAAAGGTACTAGGGTCCCTTCTAGCTGTGCTAAGACCAAGGGGCATTGCTGTAGTACCTTACTTGGACGACATTCTGATTCAAGCGTCGTCCCTTCCTCAAGCAAAGGCTCACACGGACATCGTCCTGGCCTTTCTCAGATCTCACGGATGGAAAGTGAACGTGGAAAAGAGTTCTCTATCTCCATCAACAAGGGTTCCCTTCTTGGGAACAATAATAGACTCCTTAGAAATGAGGATTTTTCTGACAGAGGCCAGAAAAACAAAACTTCTAGACTCTTGTCGGATACTTCATTCCGTTCCTCTTCCTTCCATAGCGCAGTGCATGGAAGTGATAGGTTTGATGGTAGCGGCAATGGACATAGTTCCTTTTGCGCGCATTCATCTAAGACCATTACAACTGTGCATGCTCAGTCAGTGGAATGGGGACTATACAAACTTGTCTCCGAGGATACAAGTAAATCAGAGGACCAGAGACTCACTCCGTTGGTGGCTGTCCCTGGACAACCTGTCACAAGGGATGACCTTCCGCAGACCAGAGTGGGTCATTGTCACGACCGACGCCAGTCTGATGGGCTGGGCGCGGTCTGGGGATCCCTGAAAGCTCAGGGTCTTTGGTCTCGGGAAGAATCTCTTCTACCGATAAATATTCTGGAACTGAGAGCGATATTCAATGCTCTCAAGGCTTGGCCTCAGCTAGCGAGGGCCAAGTTCATACGGTTTCAATCAGACAACATGACGACTGTTGCGTACATCAACCATCAGGGGGGAACAAGGAGTTCCCTGGCGATGGAAGAAGTGACCAAAATCATTCTATGGGCGGAGTCTCACTCCTGCCACCTGTCTGCTATCCACATCCCAGGAGTGGAAAATTGGGAAGCGGATTTTCTGAGTCGTCAGACATTGCATCCGGGGGAGTGGGAACTCCATCCGGAAATCTTTGCCCAAGTCACTCAACTGTGGGGCATTCCAGACATGGATCTGATGGCCTCTCGTCAGAACTTCAAAGTTCCTTGCTACGGGTCCAGATCCAGGGATCCCAAGGCGGCTCTAGTGGATGCACTAGTAGCACCTTGGACCTTCAAACTAGCTTATGTATTCCCGCCGTTTCCTCTCATCCCCAGGCTGGTAGCCAGGATCAATCAGGAAAGGGCGTCGGTGATCTTGATAGCTCCTGCGTGGCCACGCAGGACTTGGTATGCAGATCTGGTGAATATGTCATCGGCTCCACCATGGAAGCTACCTTTGAGACGAGACCTTCTTGTTCAAGGTCCGTTCGAACATCCGAATCTGGTCTCACTCCAGCTGACTGCTTGGAGATTGAACGCTTGATCTTATCGAAGCAAGGGTTCTCAGATTCTGTTATCGATACTCTTGTTCAGGCCAGAAAGCCTGTAACTAGAAAGATTTACCACAAAATTTGGAAAAAATATATCTGTTGGTGTGAATCTAAAGGATTCCCTTGGGACAAGGTTAAGATTCCTAAGATTCTATCCTTCCTTCAAGAAGGATTGGAAAAAGGATTATCTGCAAGTTCCCTGAAGGGACAGATTTCTGCCTAGTCTGTGTTACTTCACAAAAAGCTGGCAGCTGTGCCAGATGTTCAAGCCTTTGTTCAGGCTCTGGTTAGAATCAAGCCTGTTTACAAACCTTTGACTCCTCCTTGGAGTCTCAACTTAGTTCTTTCAGTTCTTCAGGGGGTTCCGTTTGAACCCTTACATTCCGTTGATATTAAGTTATTATCTTGGAAAGTTTTGTTTTTGGTTGCAATTTCTTCTGCTAGAAGAGTTTCAGAATTATCTGCTCTGCAGTGTTCTCCTCCTTATCTGGTGTTCCATGCAGATAAGGTGGTTTTACGTACTAAACCTGGTTTTCTTCCAAAAGTTGTTTCTAACAAAAACATTAACCAGGAGATTATCGTACCTTCTCTGTGTCCGAAACCAGTTTCGAAGAAGGAACGTTTGTTGCACAATTTGGATGTTGTTCGCGCTCTAAAATTCTATTTAGATGCTACAAAGGATTTTAGACAAACATCTTCCTTGTTTGTTGTTTATTCCGGTAAAAGGAGAGGTCAAAAAGCAACTTCTACCTCTCTCTCTTTTTGGATTAAAAGCATCATCAGATTGGCTTACGAGACTGCCGGACGGCAGCCTCCCGAAAGAATCACAGCTCATTCCACTAGGGCTGTGGCTTCCACATGGGCCTTCAAGAACGAGGCTTCTGTTGATCAGATATGTAGGGCAGCGACTTGGTCTTCACTGCACACTTTTACCAAATTTTACAAGTTTGATACTTTTGCTTCTTCTGAGGCTATTTTTGGGAGAAAGGTTTTGCAAGCCGTGGTGCCTTCCATCTAGGTGACCTGATTTGCTCCCTCCCATCATCCGTGTCCTAAAGCTTTGGTATTGGTTCCCACAAGTAAGGATGACGCCGTGGACCGGACACACCTATGTTGGAGAAAACAGAATTTATGTTTACCTGATAAATTACTTTCTCCAACGGTGTGTCCGGTCCACGGCCCGCCCTGGTTTTTTAATCAGGTCTGATAATTTATTTTCTTTAACTACAGTCACCACGGTATCATATGGTTTCTCCTATGCAAATATTCCTCCTTAACGTCGGTCGAATGACTGGGGTAGGCGGAGCCTAGGAGGGATCATGTGACCAGCTTTGCTGGGCTCTTTGCCATTTCCTGTTGGGGAAGAGAATATCCCACAAGTAAGGATGACGCCGTGGACCGGACACACCGTTGGAGAAAGTAATTTATCAGGTAAACATAAATTCTGTTTTTAATGTGATTGCTTAATTCTGAACACAGCTACATCCCCAGTTATAAGAGGGTGTTCACACTTATGCAACCACATTATTTTAGTTTTTTGTTTTCTTTCCTCCACCTAAAAGATTTCAGTTTGTTTTTCAACTGAGTTGTACTATTTATAGGTCACATTAAAGGATTCCAAAACTTTTGCTTTTTGTTCACACCTGGGCCGCAAATGTCAAATAAATACAAACATTTATATATTATAAATTACCTACTTTTAAACTCCAACAATGTTTCCTGACATAATAAAATTTAAACTTTAATTTTCGCTGATGATGTCATCAATCCCCACCCTCCAATATGGGTTGTGCGCAATAAGAATACATTTCCAGGGGGCGTGTCCGGCCAACGACTGAGATGGCTGCCTTTTAAGTACAGTGGAGCATTGGAGCCGATAAATCTGCTGTTTATCCCTCCTTAGAACAGAAAATTTTACTACCATCCAAGAGATAAGAGAACAGAAACACTTATGAAACAGATTTATGTGTCTTTTGCATATTACTAAGAAGTGGCAGACCTTTTAGAGGAGGTGCGCAGCAGAGGCCTAGTAACGGCCTGGACCTTCTCTACCCCCCCCCTATATTCTGAACTATCAGTATATCCAGCCATTTGTGCTGCAGAATTTATAAAAACTTGGAGCACCGAAAGAATATACCCTGTTCCTCGTCTACCTATTAATTAGGGCTACTTTGTGGAACTTTCCTTACTATCCATTATGGAGGATATCGCCTTTGTGATACAATCCCTCTTTATTGAGTTTGAGGAGGCAATGAAACAGGACTTTGACCGCTTAATAAGATGTGCCAAGTCTAAGGAGACATGTTTTGACTACCCGCAAGTACTCTCAGCTGTGCCGACACTCATGGAACCACCAGGCCTAGTTGTTCAGTATACGCAGCTACCTAGGAGTGCCCGGACCTCGAGGAATACGGCCGATCCCGAGGTGCAGGCCTCAGTTCATTTCACTCCCGCCTTTGTAAAGCCCCTGGATGTTCATAGCGCTACGCAAGATATCCTCACAGGGCAGCCTTGTTCAGTAACGGCGAGAGCTCTTAGTTACCGGAGTGTGGATCAATACTCCTCTACCAGGAAAGGTGCTGTGGAGGTGGTCACTATAAGCCCCATAGGATTTGTCATATCGCCCTCGATGATAGAGCCCTATTTTGGAGAAGCTGGGCAGTTTGATGCGGCTGTGGTGGAGATGGCTGGACGCTTACCTAAACGGAGAATTATGTCACATCACTTTGGGATACCTGCTTTCAAAAAATGGCGGGGCCGGTTCCACGGGATTGCCTAATACTCTTTGATGTCTCTATGCGGCAGGGTGCCTGGAACATTGTGATCGAGCTGACTGCTTTGCGGGACACAAAGACCCTATATAATGCTCCCCTACAGCAAGACTTTTTAAGCACCGGTATAGGGTAGGCTCTTATATTATGCCCCACTTTGAAGAGACTGTTTCACTCTGTTAGTGTGGCAACGCTCTGATTTTCTGGACAATTTTATTTAATGCCCGGAAATATCTGTATAGACATTTTGAACTAAAATCCTAGACTCTATGCTTCCAAGACCAGCTGCCTAGTTTATAATTTACTCCCATCTTTAGTTTAAATTTTTTTTATTTTTTTTATTTATAGTAATGGGTTGTGAATTCTGTATTACAGGTTTACCATATGTATGTAGCTCAATCCACTAACCTCTTCTGTCATTTGCAGGCTTTTATTTAAGTGTATATATGTTATGTATTACCATGTATATATTCTAAGAACACACACAGGTTGAGAGGGGAGGTAATTATTCTTATTTTTAAATTCTGGCAAAGAATAGTATAGATCCAGCTTATAATTGTTACAGCATCTATCCTGTCTTCCATATTTCTATGGGAGCCCATTCCCCCTTACTTGTAATTTGGGTACCTATGTGTGTTTGAGCTTAAGCTTGTGCCTTTACTACAGAACTGTGTAGTACTTCAGCAGAATGTGATGTTTGTACCCATCTATAAAGACTCCCAATGCAATTTTGAAAGTATAAACAGATACTGTATGCCCTTGGATAGACAGTAGGTTTTTATAGATTTTTAATACATCATTCATACTAGATTTGTCCACTAGGTAGAAGTGGAGCCCTGGATTTGGTTTTATTTGTTACTGGGGGTGGCTAATGAATGTAAATTCCTAATTCAAACTTTAGGGGTATATTTGAGGTACATGTTTTTTCTTTGCCTTGTATTATGCTAGTTCTCCTAGAACAGGGTGTAATTCTTTGCCTTGTACTATGCTAGTCCTTTAGTCAATTTATGTTGGAATGTGATACATCTTTTGGGATCCGAAAGTGGTCCCTTACAGCATCTGATAGCCTTTTACTTGTTAAATTTGTTCTATGACCACGAGAGGTCCAAGAGTGGCCTCATAGTTTAATTTGAAGGCTGACAGTATGAATGGGCAAAAAATTATGGGGTTTTTCTTTGTGTTTTTTGTTAATTTTGCATCTGTCTCATACCTCTGTTATGATTTTTTTTTGGTTTGTTTCTTGTCTCTGTTATATGGATATGACAATTTTGTATAAACTGTACTGAGATTTTTGCCTTGTATGCCCCAAATTGAATTTCAATAAAATATTTAAAAAAAAAAAAAAAAAAAAGAAAGAATACATTTCCAACCGGATTGCGATATCCTGCATATAATTAAGTGACAATTTCATCACCATGTGCATGCGTACTGCGATCCCTTAACTCGCGCATGCGTACTGCGACCCATGATCGTCCAAATCGTAATATCTAACATTATAGGTAACAACAACATTTTTAAACAAAATAAATGTTTAATTCATTGTTTGTTTTCATTATTTGTTTGTAATTTAAGTAAATATGGTATTAATGCTCGCTATTGGTATTGGTAGGGCTCTGTGCAGCTCCGTCATCTGCTCTGCTATTGATACAGCGGGTCTGCTAGTTTGCTGCGAGTAACGTAAAGGTAGATTCAGCATATCGCATATGCGCATCGCTGTATTAATTCGCCATTTGTATAACCTGGGTTATCGGTTGTGATTAGACGATGGAAAAGCATAGCCGGCGGTGGGTTTGGAAATAGTTTAATTTTACAAATTGGTTTTCTACTAAACTGTAGTTATTTGAAACAGAATGTAAATTACAAATTATGTAAAATGTATACATTTTGCAATTGCATATAACTTTTTTGGGGGGTTTAAGTGTCCCTTTTAAAGGTAGAAAAAGTTCTGAAATTATTTATCTTTGTTCTTATATTTTTTTACATCACAGAAACCTGACATTGTACCAGGGGTGTGTAGACTTTTTATATCCACTTTTATAAACAAAAATTTGAGGATAGGTAGAGAGAGCCTAATCCTCAAAAAAGGACTGCAGAAACAGCACTCAATGGGTTAGGTGTTTAAATGCAAAAATTGCATATATGCATTGAAAAATGGGTGACTTTGGAACTTGACAAGAAATAGCCACTATATGAACGAGGGGAGTGCAATTAAACATAACTTTTATTATATACAAAAATTAAAAGATAATAAAACTGGAAAAAACTTTATTAAAAACACTCTTTGGATTCCTCATGTAATATTGTACAGATTAGTAGTGATTGTTACTATTGTGCATATTAAGCTAGGTCACACCAGCTGGACCTGTGTTGTAATATGTATAGGATATTGGTGTCAACAACCTTTGCTATCTCGTAAGTGTACCTACTTTATGAAACAAGTAATCTAAAGTAGCTGAGTTCTAATGCGACTGTTGTCTGCATGTAACCAGGAAATGATCTCATAAAGGGTTAATTAGTGAGCCTAATATTTAATACATTTTGAGTTCTATATTGGCTAAATTAATTCCACTTTACAAAAAGATAGTAACTGGTATACATATATGTACAAGAGAAGTGATTTATATTAAATATGCAAAAGGTTTACAAACAACTGTGCTGGTAATGATTAAGTAGTTCGATATATTACTTCATACAATTTAGTATCTCCCTGCTTGGTATAAGTATATAATATGAGTCCTCTGTGTGCCTTCAATCTAGTGTAACGATCACTAGTAAACAATGTGTATTAATTGTTGCCAAATAGCTGCCACAAAGATACAGAATATATCAAGATCTTATTCTAAATTGTAGCGTGTAGGGATTGATGGTTTAATACTGAAACGCTGTGTGTGTGTCTTAGAGTAGATAGTAGGACTGAAATATGCTGCTATAATTTCGCAACACTGCTTAAATTCACTTTTGAATATATTTATTGGACGAAAAATACAGTTAATGTGTCCCAAATTTATTTAAATATTCATGGATTGCAGGTAAAGTTTTATATATCGTCTATATTGGAATAATGGGTATTTCCCAGTTACTACATCAAGTGCGATCCTCAGAGTTGGTATATATAGCCTTTATAGCTCTTCAATCCATCCTAAATGCCTCTGCTAGGCTAATCCACCTCTCCCGATGCTCTGTATCTGATGCACCTCTCTGCGAGTCCCTTCACTGGCTACCCATCCACAGCAGAATTAAATTCAAAATTCTCATCCTGACCTACAAAGCCCTTACCAACGTAGCCCCCCCTACCTGTCCTCACTCATCCAGAAACATACTCCAGCCCGCCCCCTAAGATCCAACAATGACCTGCTCCTTGCATCTTCTACCATCACCTCCTCCCATGCCAGGCTACAGGACTTCTCTCGTGCGGCACCAACCATCTGGAATGCACTTCCCAGAGCTGTTAGACTTTCCCCTAACCTTTCCTCCTTTAAATGCTCCCTAAAGACCTTTCTGTTCATGGAAGCCTATCTCTAAATCGGTAAAAAATTAATTCTACCTGCCAAACTGCTGCCCCATCTAACTCCACACTAACATCATTCTCACCTTTGCAGTCCCCACCTCCTGTTTCTCACCCTCCTACCATCTCCTACAGGGCCCTCAATTCCCCCTGTATTTGTTTTGTTAAACTTTGGTGTGTTTTATATTGTATTGCACTGTACTTTTATCTTTGTACCCATGGACAGCGCTGCGGAATCTGTTGGCGCTTTATAAATAAAGAATAATAATATTAATAATTTTCCCTCCTAGGTGAGATCAAAAACCAGTTCTATCTGCTTATATTAATACCATTATTTTATAGATACCTCTGTTGTGTATTTCCTCTAATTAGATTGAATGAGAGACACCGGGTTGTTATTATTTAAAAGTTAAGAAACATAGTATGCACAATAGTGGCTTAACCCCTTAATGACCGGACCATTTTTCAATTTTCTTACCCTTAATGACAATGGCTATTTTTACATTTCTGCAGTGTTTGTGTTTAGCTGTAATTTTCCTCTTACTCATTTACTGTACCCACACATATTATATACCGTTTTTCTCGCCATTAAATGGACTTTCTAAAGATACCATTATTTTCATCATATCTTATAATTTACTAAAAAAAAAAAAAAAAAATATGAGGAAAAAATGGAAAAAAACACACTTTTTCTAACTTTGACCCCCAAAATCTGTTACACATCTACAATCACCAAAAAACACCCATGCTAAATAGTTTCTAAATTTTGTCCTGAGTTTAGAAATACCCAATGTTTACATGTTCTTAGCTTTTTTTGCAAGTTATAGGGCCATAAATACAAGTAGCACTTCGCTATTTCCAAACCACTTTTTTTCAAAATTAGCGCTAGTTACATTGGAACCCTGATATCTGTCAGGAATACCTGAATATCCCTTGACATGTATATATTTTTTGTTAGAAGACAACCCAAAGTATTGATCTAGGCACATTTTGGTATATTTTATGCCACCATTTCACCGCCAAATGCGAGCAAATAAAAAAAAAAACTTTACATTTTTCACAATTTTAGGTTTCTCACTGAAATTATTTACAAACAGCTTGTGCTATTATGGCACAAATTGTTGTAAAAGCTTCTTTGGGATCCCCTTTGTTCAGAAATAGCAGACTTATATGGCTTTGGCATTGCTTTTTTGTAATTAGAAGGCCGCTAAATGCTGCTGCGCACCACACGTAAATTATGCCCAGCAGTGAAGGGGTTAATTAGGTAGGTTGTAGGGAGCTTGCAGGGTTAATTTTAGCTTTAGGGTAGAGATCAGCCTCCCACCTGACACATCCCACCCCCTGATCCCTCCCAAACAGCTCTCTTCCCTCCCCCACCCCACAAATGTCCCCGCCATCTTAAGTACTGGCAGAAAGTCTGCCAGTACTAAATAAAAGGAGTTTTTTTTTTTATTTATAAAAAAAATAAAATATTTTAGCTGTGATGGACTCCTGCCTTAGCCCCAACCTCCATGACCCCCCCCCCCCCCAGCTCTCTAACCCTCTCCCCTATCTAATTGCGGCCATCTTGGGTACTGGCAGCTGTCTGCCAGTAGCCAATTTGCACAAAAACAAAAGTATTTTTTTCTTTTCTTTTTTGGGGGGGTTTCTGTAGTGTAGCAGCCCCCCACAATACCCCTCCCCCCTCCCCCTCCCAGATCCTTTTATATGATTTAAAAAAAAAATCTTCCCCCCCCCCCTCTTCCCTCATTGGTGTCAGTGGTCAGCTAATGCGCGCGCGCGCACGCGCGCCCCCGCACGCTCCCGGCACCCGGCGTGCACATTGCACTTCTAGGAACCGGATGCCGGGTAGCGATGAGCCGCCCACCCACCTCCCTGTTGCGCTCCCACCCACCAACGAACTACCGGTGCAGAGAGGGCCACAGAGTGGCCCTCTCTGCATCGGAGTCTTCTAAAAAGGTATTGCAGGATGCCTCCATATGGAGGCATCACTGCAATACCCTGAGAGCTGCTGGAAGCGATTGCGATCGCTTCCAGCACTCTCCTAGACAACTGACGTACCAGGTACGTCCATTGTCATTAAGTACTTATTAATGCATGACGTACCTGGTACGTCAGTTGTCATTAAGGGGTTAACCACCGCCGCTGGCTGCTACAGCCTAGTAAAGAGTACAATTTTAAAGTATAATGGAGAAATAGCCTAAGGCCATCTAAAATACAGGAGCTCCCAGGACTCCTCACCAGTACCCTAACTGCCCTGACCTGTTTCGCCTTAACGGCTTTATCAAAGCTGCGGAAATAATTCGACAGGATATCAAAGAGTTTGTTAAAAATCCACGGTTTATCTGTATTGTTGCAGATGGCAGCACAGATCGTGCCACAATTGAACAGGAAACCGTGCTGATCAGGGTTGTCAATGAAGGGAAACCTTATACAGCATTTGTAAACCTTGTCCCAGCGGAGTACGCACATGCTACAGGTGTGCTGGATGCAATTGTTAAAGGTCTAAAAAAAAAAACCTGTCTTTGGATATGCTACATATGAGGTCCCCAGAACAGCCTGGCCCAACGCTTATCTCTATAAATTTTGATGGTGCTGCTGTAATGCTGGGTTCAAAAGGTGGTGTTGCAGCACTGATGAAGATATCCCATTTCTGCTGCCTGTTCATTGTGTAGCACACAAGCTTCAACTGGCAATTCTAGATGCAGTGAAGAACACACCTTATCTTCTTTGATTTGAAGAAACTTTGAAATGGGTCTACAAGTTCTACTGGAATAGCCCTAAAAGGAGAAGAGATGCAAAAGAAATGTAAGGGTAATAGAAGAAAGTTTTGCTCATTTCAGTGACATTATTCAAGTGAGATGGGTGTCTAGTAAAAGTAGGGCCCTAAAAGCAATGCAGCAAAACTTGCAAACTGTGGTTTTGCATCTTGGTCAGGTTGGTGCTGGGACTGATGAGTCTTCAGATAAAGCGATAAAATATCTGAAATGCATCACCAGTGTGAATTTTCTCTCTCTACCCTGTGTATTTTGAGAGATATTCTTGAGCCTGTATCTCAGCTGTCAGAATTTTTTTCAATCGAATGACCTTCTGTTACTTGATGTTAAGCCTGCTCTTGAGAAATGTGCATTTAGACTGACTGGCTTGAGGCTTGATCTGGGTGAAAACATGAAGCTGTTCAATAGACTGTACCATCCAGAGGAGAGGAAATTTGGAGATCAATCTACTGAGGGGTGGGAGATTCAATTGACAGGCCAGTGCCCACCAGCTACTAGCATACGTAATGTACAGCTAATTGAAAACATTATAGATTACATCGATGAAAGGTTTTCCATTTTTAATTATATGCCATCCAGTGGATTCCAGGTTTTTGACTACTCAACATGGCCTGAAGGCACAGAGGAACTATATACGTATGGTAGAGATGACCTTGAAGAATTTTGGCATTCTTTTCTCGGCTGAGGAAAAGTCGGCTATTCTTGATGAGTTTTGCAGACTTAAGGCACACATGAAAATTTCAAAGATAAAAACATAAAAATTTTGCCTGCATATTCATCAGTGTTGTCACCAAAACCACCTACGTTGTGTAATATACTGAAGGTTGTGGAGTTGATGTTCACAGTAAGTGTTTCAACAGCTGAGGCAGAACGGGTGTTTTCTGCAGTGAACATAGTAAAAAATCCACTTCGAACAAGACGTCAAGGCATACTGCAGGATTTAATGATCATTAAAATGGAGGGGCCTGAATTTGAAGAATACGACCCCAGCATAGCTATTCAGTATTGGCTTACATCTGGTGGAACCAAGCATGTTGGTGGACATAAGAGGCCTCACGAGGTTGACTCTGCCTAAAGTATACTGTAACTTTTTAGTTTTTTTATATAAAGTAAGCTCCAAATTTCATTTGGAAATCCTGTTTAATCACACTAACTACTTGCATTTGTTGATTGCATTAAAGTATTGTTAGGTCTGTCTCCTAATTTGTTATCAATAAAAACCTTATTTATATAATACAGTTTTGGTTAAAATTATTTTGCGGATCAGGACAAGTAGATTGTCACAAGGGACAAGTAGATTTGTCTCCCGCTTTAGTCCCTTGGATAAGTAGTTTTTTTTTTTTAAATTTCCACACCCCTGGTCTAAATGCAAATGTACCCCTATTAACCATCTGATATAAAATGTAATTTATTGGTCCAATGTGACCACTTATTAAAAAGATTGGATGCCCATGTTTTAAATGTAAAAATGACATTGTAAGTTGGGCAGAGTACATACAGATTATCCCTGACCACGTTCACTTATTGCCAAATTGTCTCTCTTACACCTCAAAGCAGCACAGATTATTTTTGTTAGAAACTCTGTATAATGATTGTTTGGGGTCCCTTCTAAAACATTTCACAGTAAAAAATTTTTTTTCTTGCAGAGTATACTGTCAAAGATAACTATGGGCAAACTAGAAACAATAAACACTGCATTAATTGGAGGTGGGCAGGTTGCCAGATCTCTTGAAATCAAGACCTCTTGCTGAATGTGCAATCATTTGAAAGCACCTTTAATCCCTTTAACACTGTGTAACTGCAGGCTGTAGCATCTGTTTTGCCTTTGTGTATTTATTAGCTGAGAAGAGAAATAATTTATTTGTATGAGCTTTAGAAGTCCTGTGCCTTGACTATTATGAACTAAATGGAGTTTGACAGGAATACTCTATAGCCTCATACTTTTTTCCCCCAACAGACTAAATGAAGCCGCATATTAAATGTGTAAAATGCATAAACAAGCCAAAGCCCTTTAAAAAATCTCGAAGAACAGCAGTCATGGATTTACTAACAGCCACAATACAAATTTAAAGCCCTGGTAATGCTGTGTGTTGCTAAGTGGGCTAACACAGAATACAGCTTGTTTAAGCATCCCCCAAGCCCTCAGGGTGATGAGCAATGCCACCATGCAGTTGTAATGCTGCCAGTGAGAGGTGCTCATGAGGATTAAACCGTTCCTGTAATTGGCCAATTAGCACAGAGAAACCTGTGAGCTCCAGTCTCTGCTCACTGGCTTATTAGAAGCCCATTAGACCTGCTTGGGTGAACACACAAATCAGATGGGAGGAGATTTTGTTTGTATAAATGATTGATGAGCTAGAAGCCCCATGGTTTAGTGCATTCTTAGATAAGACAATCCGAGGGAGACTTGGGAAGCTAGAACACTAGAAGTTAGTTTCTAAGCCTAATTTAATGGGATATTAAAATGAGTAGTATGCAGTTAAAACCTTTGTAATTTACTACTGTTATCATTTAGGCTCAAGAGTGCACATTTCTTGAACACTTACAACAATGTATACAATTGCTACAAAAAACTGAAGTTGAGATATAAGAATTAAAACAAAAAAAGAATTTCAAATTGATATGAAAGCAGAAATGGTTTTAAATATTCTGTTTTGCAGCAGCACTCTTATAATAAAATATGCTTAAACAAATGTTTCTTGCCTAGATTGTATGTTAAAAGGACATTGAAGTAATTTTTTTGCTTGTTTGTGGTTTAACCCTTTCCTGCCAGGGTTAAAGTGTCTACATCGGAACAACTGTTCCGATGTAGACCGATCGCGAGATTTCAGTTATTGGATCGGGTCTGGGGGGCATCCCTATAACCCTAGGAACGCCCTCCAGACCGTAATCAAATCCAGGAAGCACAGAAGGCTTCAGGAAAGCCGTTGGCTATGACGTTCTATTCCGTCATAACGGCTCTAAAGCCCAGTGTAATTATGACAGAATAGAATGGCATAACGGCGTTAAAAAGGTTAATATGTATTAGTTTTCTCTTGTTAAGTGTGTTCAGTCCACGGGTCATCCATTACTTATGGGATATATTCTCCTTCCCAACAGGAAGTTGCAAGAGGATCACCCAAGCAGAGCTGCTATATAGCTCCTCCCCTCACATGTCATATCCAGTCATTCTCTTGCAACCCTCAACAAAGAAGGAGGTCGCGAGAGGAGTTGGAGTTTTTTACTTAATTATTCTTCAATCAAAAGTTTGTTATTTTAAATGGCACCGGAGTGTGCTGTTTTTTTTATCTCAGGCAGTATTTGGAAGAAGAATCTGCCTGCGTTTTCTATGATCTTAGCAGACGTAACTAAGATCCACTGGCTGTTCTCGACATTCCGAGGAGTGGGGTAACTTCAGAAAATGGGAATAGCATGCGGGGTCCCCCGCAAATGAGGTATGTGCAGTACAATATTTTCTGGGAATGGAATTGACTAAGAAAACACTGCTGTTACTACCCTTATGATGTAAGTACAGCCTTAAATGTAGTAGTAGCGACTGGTATCAGGCTGATAAATGTATGCGCAGTTGAGTTATTTTCTAGGGACTAGAATTTGACTGAGAAAATACTGTTAATACTGAAACAATGCATAAGCCTTAACTGCAGTAGAAGCGACTGGTAGCAGGCTTAGTGATAACTTTGCATGATATTGAAAAGGTTGTTTTTAAAACGTTTACTGGCATGTTATTCGTTTTGTGAGGTACTTTGGTGATAAATCTTTTTGGGCATGATTTTTTTCCATATGGCTAACGTATATTTCTGTATAGAAACAGTTATATCAGGTCTCTCACTGTTGTAATATGAGTGGGAGGGGCATTTTTTTTAGCGCCTTGTTGCGCAGTTAAAATTCTAGCACAGTCTTCCTGCTTCTTCCTCCTTGATCCAGGACGTCTCTAGAGAGCTCAGGGGTCTTCAAAATTCGTTTTTTGAGGGAGGTAATCAGTCACAGCAGACCTGTGACAGTGTGTTTGACTGTGATAAAAGCGTTAAATCTTAAATTGATTATCCGTTTTTTGGGTATTGAGGGGTTAATAATCATCCTTTTGCTAATGGGTGCAATCCTCTGCTAATTTAATACATTTACTGTTAAAAATTGTTTGCTATAACTGAATTAGTTCATTGTTATTCAACTGTGTTTTTTAAAAGCGCTGCAGCGTTTTTTATATTGCTTGTAAACTTATTGAAAGTTATTTCCAAGCTTGCTAGCTTCATTGCTAGTCTGTTTAAACATGTCTGATACAGAGGAATCTGCTTGTTCATTATATTTAAAAGCCGATGTGGAGCCCAATAGAAATGTGTACCAATTGTATTGATATTACTTTACATAAAAGTCAGTCTTTACCGGTAAAGAAATTATCACCAGACAACGAGGGGGAAGTTATGCTGTCTAACTCTCCTCACGTGTCAGTACCTTCGCCTCCCGCTCAGGAGGTGCGTGAGATTGTGGCGCCAAGTACATCAAGGCCCTTGCAAATCACTTTACATAATATGGCTAATGTTATGAAAGAAGTATTATCTAATCTGCCCGAGTTAAGAGGCAAGCGCGATAGCTTTGGGTTAAGGACAGAGCGCGCCGATGACACGAGAGCCATGTCTGATACTGCGTCACAATTTGCAGAACATGAGGACGGAGAGCTTCATTCTGTGGGTGACGGTTCTGATTCGGGGAGACCGGATTCAGAAATTTCAAATTTTAAATTTAAGCTTGAGAACCTCCGCGTGTTGCTAGGGGAGGTGTTAGCGGCTCTGAATGATTGTGACACGGTGGCAATCCCAGAGAAATTATGTAGGCTGGATAGATACTATGCGGTACCGGTGTGTACTGATGTTTTTCCTATACCGAAAAGGCTTTACAGAGATTATTAGCAAGGAGTGGGATAGTCCTGGTGTGCCCTTTTCCCCTCCTCCGATATTTAGAAAAATGTTCCCTATAGACGCCGCCACACGGGACTTATGGCAGACGGTCCCTAAGGTGGAGGGAGCAGTTTCTACTTTAGCCAAGCGTACCACTATCCCAGTGGAGGATAGTTGTGCCTTCTCAGATCCAATGGATAAAAAATTAGAGGGTTACCTTAAGAAAATGTTTGTTCAACAAGGTTTTATATTACAGCCCCTTGCATGCATTGCGCCTGTCACTGCTGCAGCGGCATTCTGGTTTGAGTCTCTGGAAGAGGCGATTCGCACAGCACCATTGGATGAGACTTTGAGCAGGCTTAGAACGCTTAAGCTAGCTAATGCGTTTGTTTCGGATGCCGTAGTGTATTTAACCAAACTTATGGCTAAGAATTCCGGATTCGCCATCCAGGCGCAAGGAGCGCTATGGCTTAAATCCTGGTCAGCAGATCTAACTTCTAAATCTAAACTACTGAATATTCCTTTCAAAGGGCAGTCCTTATTCGGGCCCGGCTTGAAGGAAATTATTGCTGACATTACTGGAGGTAAGGGCCACACCCTTCCTCAGGACAGGGCCAAATCAAAGGCCAAACAGTCTAATTTTCGTGCCTTTCGTAATTTCAAGGCGGGAGCAGCATCAACTTCCTCCGCTCCAAAACAGGATGGAATGACTGCTCGTTACAGACAGGGTTGGAAAGGCAACCAGTCATGGAACAAGGGCAAGCAGGCCAGAAAGCCTACTTCCGCCCCTAAGACAGCATGAAGACAGGGCCCCCTTTCCGGAGACGGATCTAGTGGGGGGCAGACTTTCTCTCTTCGCCCAGGCTTGGGCAAGAGATGTCCAGGATCCCTGGACGTTGGAGATTATATCTCAGGGATACCTTCTGGACTTCAAAACTTCTCCTCCACAAGGGAGGTTTCATCTGTCAAGGTTATCAACAAACCTAGTAAAGAAAGAGGCATTTCTACAATGTGTACAAGACCTCTTAGTGATGGGAGTGATCCACCCAGTTCCGCGAACGGAACAAGGGCAAGGTTTTTACTCAAATCTGTTTGTGGTTCCCAAAAAAGAGGGAACCTTCAGGCCAATCTTAGACCTCAAAATCTTAAACAAATTCCTAAGGGTTCCATCGTTCAAGATGGAAACCATTCGAACCATCCTACCCATGATCCAAGAGGGTCAGTATATGACCACAGTGGACTTAAAGGATGCCTACCTTCACATACCGTTTCACAAAGATCATTATCGGTACCTAAGATTTGCCTTTCTAGACAGGCATTACCAGTTTGTAGCTCTTCCCTTCGGGTTAGCTACGGCCCCGAGAATTTTTACAAAGGTTCTGGGCTCGCTTCTGGCGGTACTAAGACCGCGAGGCATAGCGGTGGCTCCTTACCTAGACGACATTCTGATACAAGCGTCAAGTTTTCAAAATGCAAAGTCTCATACAGAGATGGTTCTAGCATTTCTGAGGTTGCATGGGTGGAAAGTGAACATGGAAAAGAGTTCTCTGTTTCCACTCACAAGGGTTCCTTTTCTAGGGACTCTTATAGATTCTGTAGAGATGAAGATTTACCTGACTGAGTCCAGGTTATCAAAAATTCTAAATGCTTGCCGTGTCCTTCATTCCATTCCAAGCCCATCAGTAGCTCAGTGCATGGAAGTAATCGGCTTAATGGTCGCGGCAATGGACATAGTGCCATTTGCGCTCCTGCATCTCAGACCGCTGCAATTATGCATGCTAAGTCAGTGGAATGGGGATTACTCAGATCTGTCCCCTTTACTGTATCTGGACCAGGAGACCAGGGATTCTCTTCTCTGGTGGTTGTCTCGGGTTCATCTGTCCAAAGGAATGACCTTTCGCAGACCAGATTGGACGATTGTAACAACAGATGCCAGCCTACTAGGCTGGGGCGCAGTCTGGAACTCCCTAAAGGCTCAGGGATCGTGGACTCAGGAGGAGAAACTCCTTCCTATAAACATTCTGGAATTAAGAGCAATATTCAATGCTCTTCTAGCTTGGCCTCAGTTAGCAACACTGAGGTTCATCAGGTTTCAGTCGGACAACATCACGACTGTAGCTTACATCAATCATCAAGGAGGAACCAGGAGTTCCCTAGCGATGTTGGAAGTCTCAAAGATAATTCGCTGGGCAGAGTCTCACTCTTGCCACCTGTCAGCGATCCACATCCCAGGCGTGGAGAACTGGGAGGCGGACTTTCTAAGTCGCCAGACTTTTCATCCGGGGGAGTGGGAACTTCATCCGGAGATATTTGCTCAACTGATTCTTCGTTGGGGCAAACCGGAACTGGATCTCATGGCATCTCGCCAGAACGCCAAGCTTCCGTGCTACGGATCCAGGTCCAGGGACCCGGGAGCGGTGCTGATAGATGCCCTAGCAGCCCCTTGGGTTTTCAACATGGCTTATGTGTTTCCACCTTTTCCGTTACTGCCTCGACTGATTGCCAAGATCAAACAGGAGAGAGCATCAGTGATTCTGATAGCGCCTGCGTGGCCACGCAGGACCTGGTATGCAGACCTAGTGGACACGTCGTCCTGTCCACCATGGTCTCTGCCTCTGAGGCAGGACCTTCTAATTCAGGGTCCTTTCAACCATCCAAACCTAATTTCTCTGAGGCTGACTGCATGGAGATTGAACGCTTGATTCTATCGAAGCGTGGTTTCTCGGAGTCGGCTATTGATACATTAATACAGGCTCGGAAACCTGTGACCAGAAAAATTTACCATAAGATATGGCGTAAATATTTATATTGGTGTGAATCCAAGAGTTACTCATGGAGTAAGGTTAGGATTCCTAGGATATTGTCTTTTCTACAAGAGGGTTTAGAAAAGGGTTTATCCGCTAGTTCGCTAAAGGGACAGATTTCTGCTCTGTCTATTCTTTTACACAAGCGTCTGGCAGAGAATCCAGACGTCCAGGCTTTTTGTCAGGCTTTGACTAGGATTAAGCCTGTGTTTAAAGCTGTTGCTCCTCTGTGGAGCTTAAACTTGGTTCTTAAAGTTCTTCAGGGTGTTCCGTTTGAACCCCTTCATTCCATTGATATTAAGCTTTTATCTTGGAAAGTTCTGTTTTTGATGGCTATTTCCTCGGCTCGAAGAGTCTCTGAGTTATCTGCCTTACATTGTGATTCTCCTTATCTGATCTTTCATTCAGACAAGGTAGTCCTGCGTACTAAACCTGGGTTTTTACCTAAGGTTGTTTCTAACAGGAATATCAATCAAGAGATTGTTGTTCCATCATTATGTCCTAATCCTTCTTCAAAGAAGGAACGTCTTTTGCATAATCTAGACGTGGTCCGTGCCCTGAAGTTCTACTTACAGGCAACTAAAGATTTTCGGCAAACTTCTTCTCTGTTTGTCGTTTGCTCTGGACAGAGGAGAGGTTAAAAGGCTTCGGCTACCTCTCTCTCTTTTTGGCTTCGTAGCATAATACGTTTAGCCTATGAGACTGCTGGACAGCAGCCTCCTGAAAGAATTACAGCTCATTCCACTAGAGCTGTGGTTTCCACCTGGGCCTTTAAGAATGAGGCCTCTGTTGAACAGATTTGCAAGGCTGCAACTTGGTCTTCACTTCATACTTTTTCCAAATTTTACAAATTTGACACTTTTGCTTCTTCGGAGGCTGTTTTGGGGAGAAAGGTTCTACAGGCAGTGGTTCCTTCTGTTTAATGTTCCTGCCTTGTCCCTCCCATCATCCGTGTACTTTAGCTTTGGTATTGGTATCCCATAAGTAATGGATGACCCGTGGACTGAACACACTTAACAAGAGAAAACATCATTTATGCTTACCTGATAAATTTATTTCTCTTGTAGTGTGTTCAGTCCACGGCCCGCCCTGTCTTTTTTGAGGCAGGTTCTAAATTTTAAATTATAATTCCAGTCACCACTGCACCCTATAGTTTCTCCTTTCTCGTCTTGTTTCGGTCGAATGACTGGATATGACATGTGAGGGGAGGAGCTATATAGCAGCTCTGCTTGGGTGATCCTCTTGCAACTTCCTGTTGGGAAGGAGAATATATCCCATAAGTAATGGATGACCCGTGGACTGAACACACTACAAGAGAAATAAATTTATCAGGTAAGCATAAATTATGTTTTTTGTGATCATTTTCTGTGCTACAGAATAAACATTTTTAGCTATATGCTTATGAGGCATGTCACAGAGTTGTGGGAAACTTCTTTATCAGTCATTGAGCTTTTGTCCCAAGGACCAGCAGTATACAGGCATCATGCACATCATGTTGTTCACAAAATCAGAATAGACTAACTTTACCTTTTGCTACAAAAATGTATTTATTTAAACGTATAAAAATGTGCTTCTTCATACACACAAGAAAAGAGATGGCTGCACACAAACCTGGCACAGAAGTTAAAAATGATCTTTTAATAGATTCAAGTAAAACAGACACACACAGAGGCAAGGAACCCAAAATTCCTTATGCCCATGGCACTTAATCATAGGAATTCATACACACACATACACATGTTTGATGTTCATTTCAGTATGGGAGGTTGCAGAGAATAATTTATGATGGTACAGTATTGTGTTACTTACGTCAATTAATTGTGCTGTAGTTTTGTGTCCATTTTCTTTAATACAGATTATGAAATGTGTGTATACTTTACTGTCTTGACTTGCCTAGTCAATACCAGTGAGATACCCTACCCTTTAGGGTAAGATTGGCCAACTGGCGGCCCTTTGACCTAGTTTTTGTGGTCACTACTATTGTAAAGATTTTCTCCCCTTACTAAACTTTTTTTGTCTTCTGGCTCCTCTTCTTCCCCTTTCCAGCAGACTGGTCATGGTGAGGTCTTGGAGGCACAGGCAGGAGGCTTCCTGAGCTTGGGGCTTGTTGAGGAGCAAGCAAACAAGGTTTCTTTGATTCCAAATCTTGTAAAAGGGTTGCTTTTCTGTATTTAGGAATTATAATGGTTGTCTTTTCCCCAGGGTCACCTTTTTGTCTGAGTGTGCAGATTCATTTGAAGTAATTAAAGGGATCTGAAACCCTAAAAATTTATTTTTGTGACAAATACAAAGAAAATACCATGTAAAAAAAGTTTCCAATTCTATTATCAAATATGCTTTGTTCTCATGAAATTCTGTGTTGAAGAGATGCTTAGGTAGGCATCTTAAAGATTACATGGCAGGAAATAGTACTATAGTACTTCCATCTAGTGTTCTTACAAATGGATAGCATTCTTGCAAAACTGTTGCCATATTGTGCTCCAGAAATGGGACGGCTCCTAAGCATTCATCCCTGCTTTTCAACAAAAAATACCAAGAGAATGAAGATAAATGAATAAATGTAGTAAATTAGAAAGTTGTTTAAAATCAAATGCTCTGTCTGAATCATGAAAGAAAAATGTGGGGTTTCTTATCGCTTTAAGCATGTCTATTAGTACCAAATTTATAGCTGAGTTTTATATGCAGTTAAATGGACAGTCAAGTCAAAATTAAACTCTCATGATTCAAATAGGGCATACAATTTTAAACAACTTTTTTCTAATTTACTTTTATAATCAAATTTGCTGTGTTCTCTTGGTTTTCTTTTTTGAAAGCTAGGTATGATCATTTCTAAGCCACTAGAGGGCTGCCTCTTATCTCAGTGCATTTTGACAGTTTCTTTCATGTAATTGGCAAGAGTCAATGAGCTAGTGACGTATGGGATATACAATCCTACCAGGAGGGGCAAAGTTTCCCAAACCTTAAAATGCCTAGAAATTCACCCCTCACCACACCCACAATTCAGTTTACAAACTTTGCCTCCTATGCAGGTGGGGAAGTAAGTTTGTGCTTGATTTCTATGATTTTCTTCTATGATAAGCATTCTGAAGCCCAATTCCTCTGAGTACAGTGTTTGTCAGAGGGATGTGAAGAGAGTATTGCCTATTGATTTTTATGGTTTCTCTCACGGGAAATTTTTTCAAGGGTTCTCTGTTATCGGTCGTAGGAATTAATCTCCTACCTCGATATACTCTTATATACCATTACCTCTGCTGATAGTTTTCAGTACTGGTTTGGCTATCTGCTATATGTGTATGGGTGTCTTTCGGTAAGTATGTATCATTATTTAAGACACTCTCGGCTATGGTTGGCGCTTTATGTATTTATATAAAGTTTTAAATATATGTATTTACTTATATTTGCCATGAGTCAGGTCTATGTGTATTTCCCTTTGCAGTCTGGTAGTTTCATTATGGGAATCATGTTTTATGAAGTTTCTTACCTGGGGTATAGTCTTTTTTTCAATTTGACTTGTTTTTTATTTTAATGACTTGCGTGCAAATTAGGCTTGCAAGGGCGCAAAATGCGTTTTTCTCTTACTTGGTGTATTCAGTCCAAGGATTCATCCTTACTTGTGGGATATTCTCAATCCCTACAGGAAGTAGCAAAGAGAGCACACAGCAAAGCTGTCCATATAGCTCCCCTCAGGCTCCGCCCCCCCAGTCATTCTCTTTGCCGCTCTAACAAGTAGCATCTCCACGGGAGGGTAAAGAGTATGTGGTGGTAGATTTGTAGTTTTTATTTCTTCAATCAAGAGTTTATTTTAAAATAGTGCCGGTTTGTACTATTTACTCTGAGGCAGAAAGTGATGAAGATTTCTGCTGAGAGGAAAAAGATTTTAGCATGTTGTAACTAAAATCCATTGCTGTTCCCACACAGGACTGTTGAGTACAGGAGAACTTCAGTTGGGGGGAACAGTTTGCAGGCTTATACTGCGTAAGGTATGTTCAGTCATTTTTTCTAACAAGACCTGGTAGTGCTAGAAGACTGACAGATATCCCATGAGGGAAGGTAACACAGTATAGAATGATGGCTTCAGTTAAGGGCTTTAATACTGACAGACACTGTGATGGGCTAAATCAATTACTTTATTAAGGTAATCTTATATTTATTAAGAGTTTTTAAACGTTGGAAACACTTTTTGGGGACTTTTTTACGCCTGGCATTTTATAAGACAGCTAATCTGACTCAGAAAGGCCCCATAACTCTGGAGTAAGGAAGGAGGGGGCCTCATTTTCGCGCCTCAATTGCGCAGTTGATTTGCAACACAGCTCCACACAGCTCCACGCAGCTTCATGTGCAGAGCCTTTAGAGTACAGGAGGACTTCAGGGAGGCTTAATTTACACCTGCAAATAACCCTAAAGGAAGGTAAAGCCACAGCAAAGACTGTGGCATAGTACTGTAGTGGGTTAAACCGGGTATTTACTTCATTTTGCTCCGGTTTGGGCATTAAGGGGTGAAAACTTGTGTGCAATTATTTCAAGGCATTAGGATCATATGGTGAAAATTTCATTACGATCGGATGTTTTTTGATGATTTGGTAAAAAAGTGTGTGCCTTTTTATTATTTAAAGAGACAGCTAACTCAGCTTTGGGGCATTCCAGAGTTGGATCTGATGGCGTCCCGTCAGAACACCAAACTTCCCCTTTACGGATCCAGATCCAGGGATCCCAAGGCGGCATTGATAGATGCATTAATAGCGCCTTGGTCATTCAGTCTAGCTTATGTCTTTCCACCGCTTCCTCTTCTCCCTCGGCTAATAGCCAGAATCGAACAGGAGAAGGATTCGGTAATTCTGATAGCGCCTGCGTGGCCACGCAGGACTTGGTATGCAGACCTAGTGGGCATGTCATCGGTCCCACCATGGAAACTGCCATCGAGACAGGATCTTCTAATCAAAGGTCCTTTCAAGCATCCAAATCTAGTTTCTCTGCAACTGACTGCTTGGAGATTGAACGCTTAATTCTAGCTAAGCGGGGTTTCTCTAAATCGGTTATAGATACTCTGATACAGGCCAGAATAAGAGGAGAGGTCAGAAAGCGACTGCTACCTCTCTTTCATTCTGGCTGAAAAGCATCATCCGATTGGCTTATGAGACTGCTGGTAAGCAGCCTCCTGAACGAATTACAGCTCATTCCACTAGAGCTGTGGCTTCCACATGGGCTTTCAAGAATGAGGCTTCTGTTGAACAGATTTGTAAGGCAGCGACTTGGTCTTCACTGCATACATTCGCCAAATTTTACAAATTCGATACTTTTGCTTCTTCGGAGGCTATTTTTGGGAGAAAGGTTTTGCAAGCAGTGGTGCCTTCCGTTTAGGTTACCTGACTTGTTCCCTCCCTTCATCCGTGTCATATTGCTTTGGTATTGGTATCCCACAAGTAAGGATGAATCCGTGTACTGAATACACCAAGTAAGAGAAAACAGAATTTATGCTTACCTGATAAATTACTTTCTCTTACAGGTGTATTCAGTCCACGGCCCGCCCTGATATTTAAGGCAGGTTCAAATTTAATTTACAATAACTACAGTCACCACTGCACCCTATGGTTCTCCTTTTTCTCCTAACCGTCGGTCGAATGACTGGGGTGGCGGAGCCTGAGGGGAGCTATATGGACAGCTTTGCTGTGTGCTCTTTTTGCCACTTCCTGTAGGGATTGAGAATATCCCACAAGTAAGGATGAATCCGTGGACTGAATACACCTGTAGGAGAAAGTAATTTATCAGGTAAGCATAAATTCTGTTTTTTATTGCGCCGCGAGAATTTTTTGGCTCAAATGTGCGTCTATAATGACGCAAGTTCGTAATTTTCTGCGTCTTAATTACATTTCTCAACTTCCTTCTGCCTCCTATGCAGGTGGGGAAGTAAGTTTGTGCTTGATTTCTATGATTTTCTTCTATGATAAGCATTCTGAAGGCCAATTCCTCTGAGTACAGTGTTTGTCAGAGGGATGTGAAGAGAGTATTGCCTATTGATTTTTATGGTTTCTCTCACGAGAAATTTTTTCAAGGGTTCTCTGTTATCGGTCGTAGGGATTAATCTCCTACCTCGATATACTCTTATATACCATTACCTCTGCTGATAGTTTTCAGTACTGGTTTGGCTATCTGCTATATGTGGATGGGTGTCTTTCGGTAAGTATGTATCATTATTTAAGACACTCTCGGCTATGGTTGGCGCTTTATGTATTTATATAAAGTTTTAAATATATGTATTTACTTATATTTGCCATGAGTCAGGTCTATGTGTATTTCCCTTTGCAGTCTGGTAGTTTCATTATGGGAATCATGTTTTATGAAGTTTGTCTTACCTGGGGTATAGTCTTTTTCAATTTGACTTGTTTTTTATTTTAATGACTTGCGGGCAAATTAGGCTTGCAAGGGCGCAAAATGCGTTTTTTTATTGCGCCATTCTTGACGTGAGAATTTTTTCCTGCATCATAATTGGCGCCAGGATGGCGCGAAATTGTGTTTATGACGTGAGTTGCGTCATTTCCGGATGTTTGTTGGCGCCAAAACATTTCTAAACTTCCTTCTGCGTTGTGCATCATACTTGGCGCCAAAAAAAATAGTTTAATTTTCCTCACTTCCTATATGCTCCTTGCCTTCTTTATGCTCAGAGGGCTATGCTGTTTGCTTTTTTGTCAATTTTAGCATTTGCATTTTTTCCCATTCCTGAAACTGCTATATGTGGAAATAAGATATTTTTGTTTAAATGTTATTTTTTCTTTTACATTTTACAAGATGTCTCAATCTGATCCCGTCTCTGAAGCTGCTGTAGGAGCCATGCTGCCTGAACACAGTTCTACCAAAGCGAAGTGTATCTGTTGTAAGCTAGTGGAGATTATATCTCCAGCTGTAGTATGTAACAGTTGTCATAAGCTTTTGCATGCAGAAAAGGTTTCTATTAGTGCAAGTTCAGTATTTGTTGTTCCCTCAAAATCTAAAGTACATGATATCCCTGTTAATATGAAAAATTATATTGCTGATGCAATACAGAAGGCTATGCCTGCTATTCCGCCTTCAAATAAACATAAAAGGTCTTTTAAAACTTCTCATACTACTGATGAAATTTGTAATGACCGACAACATACTGATATATCCACCTCTGAGAATCTCTCTGACTCAGAAGATCCTACTTCAGACATTGACACTGATAAATCATATCTTATTAAGATTGAGTATATTCGATCCTTGTTAAAAGAAGTGTTTATAACTTTGGATAACGTTTAAATTCTGTGTCTAAACCTCCTGTGACTACTCCTGAGGGTTTTTCTGTTCCCGATGCTATTTCTGATGTGATTGCTAAGGAATGTTCTAAGCTTGGTACTTCTTTTGTTTCTACTTCAAGGTTTAAAAAGTTGTATCCTTTGCCAGTGGCTAAATTAGAGTTTTGGAAAAAAGTCCCTAAGGTTGATGGGGCTATTTCTACTCTTGCTAAACGTACTACTATTCCTATGGAAGATAGTACTTCTTTTAAGGAACCTTTAGATAGGAAAATTGAATCTTATCTAAGGAAAGCTTATTTACATTCTGGCTATATTCTCAGACCTGCCATTTCTATGGCTGATGTTGCGGCTGCATCAACTTTTTGGTTGGATAGCTTAGCACAACGGGAAAAAGATTCTGATTTACATAGCATTGTTTGTTTACTTCAACTTGCTAATCATTTTATATGTGATGCTATCTTTGATATCATCAAGATTGATGTTAAATCAATGTCTTTGGCTATTTTAGCTAGAAGAGCTTTATGGCTCAAATCATGGAATGCTGACATGGCATCTAAATCTAGGGTACTATCTCTATCATACCATGGTAATTTATTTGGTTCTCAGTTGGATTCTATTATTTCCACTATTAATGGGGGGGAGGGGAGTTTTTTGTCTCAAGATAAAAAGTCTAAGGGTAAATCTAAAGCTTCTTATCGGTTTTGTTTCTTTAGTCAGAATAGAGAACAGAAAACCACTCTTTCCCCTATGGACTCTGGCTCCAATTGGAAGCCAACTTAGAGTTAGAATAAATCCAAGCCTTATAAGAAACCAAAGCCAGCTTCCAAGACCGCATGAAGGTGCGTCCCTCAATCCAGTTCTACTGTTGGGGGGGTAGATTGAAATTATTTCAAGACGTTTGGGTAGGTTCCATTCAGAATCATTGGATTCAGAATATTGTCTCTCAGGGGTATCGAATAGGTTTCAGAATAAGACCTCCTGTGAGATTTTTATTCTCTCTCACGTTCCAATAAATCCTGTGAAAGCTCAGGCCTTTCTGAATTGTGTTTCAGATCTGGAGTGTTCAGGGGTAATTGTACCAGTTCCACTTCTGGAACAAGGTCTGGGTTTTCATTCATAGCTATACATTGTCCCGAAGAAAGAACATTCATTCAGACCAGTTCTGGATCTGAAGTTTTTGAATCATTTTGTAAGGTTTCCAACTTTCAAGATCGTGACTATAAGGAGGATTCTGCCTTTTCTCCAACATAGGTGTGTCCGGTCCACGGCGTCATCCTTACTTGTGGGATATTCTCTTCCCCAACAGGAAATGGCAAAGAGCCCAGCAAAGCTGGTCACATGATCCCTCCTAGGCTCCGCCTACCCCAGTCATTCTCTTTGCCGTTGTACAGGCAACATCTCCACGGAGATGGCTTAGAGTTTTTTAGTGTTTAACTGTAGTTTTTATTATTCAATCAAGAGTTTGTTATTTTAAAATAGTGCTGGTATGTACTATTTACTCAGAAACAGAAAAGAGATGAAGATTTCTGTTTGTATGAGGAAAATGATTTTAGCAACCGTTACTAAAATCCATGGCTGTTCCACACAGGACTGTTGAGAGGAATTAACTTCAGTTGGGGGAACAGTGAGCAGTCTCTTGCTGCTTGAGGTATGACACATTCTAACAAGACGATGTAATGCTGGAAGCTGTCATTTTCCCTATGGGATCCGGTAAGCCATGTTTATTAAGATAGTAAATAAGGGCTTCACAAGGGCTTATTAAGACTGTAGACTTTTTCTGGGCTAAATCGATTCATTATTAACACATATTTAGCCTTGAGGAATCATTTAATCTGGGTATTTTGATAAGATTATATCGGCAGGCACTGTTTTAGACACCTTATTCTTAGGGGCTTTCCCAAATCATAGGCAGAGCCTCATTTTCGCGCCGGTGTTGCGCACTTGTTTTTGAGAGGCATGACATGCAGTCGCATGTGTGAGGAGCTCTGATACATAGAAAAGACTTTCTGAAGGCGTCATTTGGTATCGTATTCCCCTTTGGGCTTGGTTGGGTCTCAGCAAAGCAGATACCAGGGACTGTAAAGGGGTTAAAGTTAAAAACGGCTCCGGTTCCGTTATTTTAAGGGTTAAAGCTTCCAAATTTGGTGTGCAATACTTTTAAGGCTTTAAGACACTGTGGTGAAATTTTGGTGAATTTTGAACAATTCCTTCATATTTTTTCGCAATTGCAGTAATAAAGTGTGTTCAGCTTAAAATTTAAAGTGACAGTAACGGTTTTATTTTAAAACGTTTTTTGTACTTTGTTATCAAGTTTATGCCTGTTTAACATGTCTGAACTACCAGATAGACTGTGTTCTGAATGTGGGGAAGCCAGAGTTCCTTCTCATTTAAATAAATGTGATTTATGTGACAATGACAATGATGCCCAAGATGATTCCTCAAGTGAGGGGAGTAAGCATGGTACTGCATCATTCCCTCCTTCGTCTACACGAGTCTTGCCCACTCAGGAGGCCCCTAGTACATCTAGCGCGCCAATACTCCTTACTATGCAACAATTAACGGCTGTAATGGATAATTCTGTCAAAAACATTTTAGCCAAAATGCACACTTATCAGCGTAAGCGCGACTGCTCTGTTTTAGATACTGAAGAGCATGACGACGCTGATAATAATGGTTCTGAAGGGCCCCTAAACCAGTCTGATGGGGCCAGGGAGGTTTTGTCTGAGGGAGAAATTACTGATTCAGGGAACATTTCTCAACAAGCTGAACCTGATGTGATTACGTTTAAATTTAAGTTGGAACATCTCCGCATTCTGCTTAAGGAGGTATTATCCACTCTGGATGATTGTGACAAGTTGGTCATCCCAGAGAAACTATGTAAAATGGACAAGTTCCTAGAGGTCCCGGGGCTCCCAGAAGCTTTTCCTATACCCAAGCGGGTGGCGGACATTGTAAATAAAGAATGGGAAAGGCCCGGTATTCCTTTCGTCCCTCCCCCCATATTTAAAAAATTGTTTCCTATGGTCGACCCCAGAAAGGACTTATGGCAGACAGTCCCCAAGGTCGAGGGAGCGGTTTCCACTTTAAACAAACGCACCACTATACCCATAGAAGATAGTTGTGCTTTCAAAGATCCTATGGATAAAAAATTAGGTTTGCTTAAAAAGATGTTTGTTCAGCAGGGTTACCTTCTACAACCAATTTCATGCATTGTCCCTGTCGCTACAGCCGCGTGTTTCTGGTTCGATGAGCTGGTAAAGGCGGTCGATAGTGATTCTCCTCCTTATGAGGAGATTATGGACAGAATCAATGCTCTCAAATTGGCTAATTCTTTCACCCTAGACGCCACTTTGCAATTGGCTAGGTTAGCGGCTAAGAATTCTGGGTTTGCTATTGTGGCGCGCAGAGCGCTTTGGTTGAAATCTTGGTCAGCTGATGCGTCTTCCAAGAACAAGCTACTTAACATTCCTTTCAAGGGGAAAACGCTGTTTGGCCCTGACTTGAAAGAGATTATCTCTGATATCACTGGGGGTAAGGGCCACGCCCTTCCTCAGGATCGGCCTTTCAAGGCCAAAAATAAACCTAATTTTCGTCCCTTTCGTAGAAACGGACCAGCCCAAAGTGCTACGTCCTCTAAGCAAGAGGGTAATACTTCTCAAGCCAAGCCAGCTTGGAGACCTTATGCAAGGCTGGAACAAGGGAAAGCAGGCCAAGAAACCTGCCACTGCTACCAAGACAGCATGAAATGTTGGCCCCCGATCCGGGACCGGATCTGGTGGGGGGCAGACTCTCTCTCTTCGCTCAGGCTTGGGCAAGAGATGTTCTGGATCCTTGGGCGCTAGAAATAGTCTCCCAAGGTTATCTTCTGGAATTCAAGGGGCTTCCCCCAAGGGGGAGGTTCCACAGGTCTCAGTTGTCTTCAGACCACATAAAAAGACAGGCATTCTTACGTTGTGTAGAAGACCTGTTAAAAATGGGAGTGATTCATCCTGTTCCATTAGGAGAACAAGGGATGGGGTTCTACTCCAATCTGTTCATAGTTCCCAAAAAAGAGGGAACGTTCAGACCAATCTTAGATCTCAAGATCTTAAACAAGTTTCTCAAGGTTCCATCGTTCAAGATGGAAACCATTCGAACTATTCTTCCTTCCATCCAGGAAGGTCAATTCATGACCACAGTGGATTTAAAGGATGCGTATCTACATATTCCTATCCACAAGGAACATCATCGGTTCCTAAGGTTCGCATTCCTGGACAAGCATTACCAGTTCGTGGCGCTTCCTTTCAGATTAGCCACTGCTCCAAGGATTTTCACAAAGGTACTAGGGTCCCTTCTAGCTGTGCTAAGACCAAGGGGCATTGCTGTAGTACCTTACTTGGACGACATTCTGATTCAAGCGTCGTCCCTTCCTCAAGCAAAGGCTCACACGGACATCGTCCTGGCCTTTCTCAGATCTCACGGATGGAAAGTGAACGTGGAAAAGAGTTCTCTATCTCCATCAACAAGGGTTCCCTTCTTGGGAACAATAATAGACTCCTTAGAAATGAGGATTTTTCTGACAGAGGCCAGAAAAACAAAACTTCTAGACTCTTGTCGGATACTTCATTCCGTTCCTCTTCCTTCCATAGCGCAGTGCATGGAAGTGATAGGTTTGATGGTAGCGGCAATGGACATAGTTCCTTTTGCGCGCATTCATCTAAGACCATTACAACTGTGCATGCTCAGTCAGTGGAATGGGGACTATACAAACTTGTCTCCGAGGATACAAGTAAATCAGAGGACCAGAGACTCACTCCGTTGGTGGCTGTCCCTGGACAACCTGTCACAAGGGATGACCTTCCGCAGACCAGAGTGGGTCATTGTCACGACCGACGCCAGTCTGATGGGCTGGGGCGCGGTCTGGGGATCCCTGAAAGCTCAGGGTCTTTGGTCTCGGGAAGAATCTCTTCTACCGATAAATATTCTGGAACTGAGAGCGATATTCAATGCTCTCAAGGCTTGGCCTCAGCTAGCGAGGGCCAAGTTCATACGGTTTCAATCAGACAACATGACAACTGTTGCGTACATCAACCATCAGGGGGGAACAAGGAGTTCCCTGGCGATGGAAGAAGTGACCAAAATCATTCTATGGGCGGAGTCTCACTCCTGCCACCCGTCTGCTATCCACATCCCAGGAGTGGAAAATTGGGAAGCGGATTTTCTGAGTCGTCAGACATTGCATCCGGGGGAGTGGGAACTCCATCCGGAAATCTTTGCCCAAGTCACTCAACTGTGGGGCATTCCAGACATGGATCTGATGGCCTCTCGTCAGAACTTCAAAGTTCCTTGCTACGGGTCCAGATCCAGGGATCCCAAGGCGGCTCTAGTGGATGCACTAGTAGCACCTTGGACCTTCAAACTAGCTTATGTATTTCCGCCGTTTCCTCTCATCCCCAGGCTGGTAGCCAGGATCAATCAGGAAAGGGCGTCGGTGATCTTGATAGCTCCTGCGTGGCCACGCAGGACTTGGTATGCAGATCTGGTGAATATGTCATCGGCTCCACCATGGAAGCTACTTTTGAGACGAGACCTTCTTGTTCAAGGTCCGTTCGAACATCCGAATCTGGTCTCACTCCAGCTGACTGCTTGGAGATTGAACGCTTGATCTTATCGAAGCGAGGGTTCTCAGATTCTGTTATCGATACTCTTGTTCAGGCCAGAAAGCCTGTAACTAGAAAGATTTACCACAAAATTTGGAAAAAATATATCTGTTGGTGTGAATCTAAAGGATTCCCTTGGGACAAGGTTAAGATTCCTAAGATTCTATCCTTCCTTCAAGAAGGATTGGAAAAAGGATTATCTGCAAGTTCCCTGAAGGGACAGATTTCTGCCTTGTCTGTGTTACTTCACAAAAAGCTGGCAGCTGTGCCAGATGTTCAAGCCTTTGTTCAGGCTCTGGTTAGAATCAAGCCTGTTTACAAACCTTTGACTCCTCCTTGGAGTCTCAACTTAGTTCTTTCAGTTCTTCAGGGGGTTCCGTTTGAACCCTTACATTCCGTTGATATTAAGTTATTATCTTGGAAAGTTTTGTTTTTGGTTGCAATTTCTTCTGCTAGAAGAGTTTCAGAATTATCTGCTCTGCAGTGTTCTCCTCCTTATCTGGTGTTCCATGCAGATAAGGTGGTTTTACGTACTAAACCTGGTTTTCTTCCAAAAGTTGTTTCTAACAAAAACATTAACCAGGAGATTATCGTACCTTCTCTGTGTCCGAAACCAGTTTCGAAGAAGGAACGTTTGTTGCACAATTTGGATGTTGTTCGCGCTCTAAAATTCTATTTAGATGCTACAAAGGATTTTAGACAAACATCTTCCTTGTTTGTTGTTTATTCCGGTAAAAGGAGAGGTCAAAAAGCAACTTCTACCTCTCTCTCTCTTTTTGGATTAAAAGCATCATCAGATTGGCTTACGAGACTGCCGGACGGCAGCCTCCCGAAAGAATCACAGCTCATTCCACTAGGGCTGTGGCTTCCTCATGGGCCTTCAAGAACGAGGCTTCTGTTGATCAGATATGTAGGGCAGCGACTTGGTCTTCACTGCACACTTTTACCAAATTTTACAAGTTTGATACTTTTGCTTCTTCTGAGGCTATTTTTGGGAGAAAGGTTTTGCAAGCCGTGGTGCCTTCCATCTAGGTGACCTGATTTGCTCCCTCCCATCATCCGTGTCCTAAAGCTTTGGTATTGGTTCCCACAAGTAAGGATGACGCCGTGGACCGGACACACCTATGTTGGAGAAAACAGAATTTATGTTTACCTGATAAATTACTTTCTCCAACGGTGTGTCCGGTCCACGGCCCGCCCTGGTTTTTTAATCAGGTCTGATAATTTATTTTCTTTAACTACAGTCACCACGGTATCATATGGTTTCTCCTATGCAAATATTCCTCCTTAATGTCGGTCGAATGACTGGGGTAGGCGGAGCCTAGGAGGGATCATGTGACCAGCTTTGCTGGGCTCTTTGCCATTTCCTGTTGGGGAAGAGAATATCCCACAAGTAAGGATGACGCCGTGGACCGGACACACCGTTGGAGAAAGTAATTTATCAGGTAAACATAAATTCTGTTTTTGTTCAGCAAGGTCATTACATGTCATCAATAGACTTACAGGATGCATATCTTCACATTCTGATTCATCCAAACCACTATCGGTTTCTGAGATTCTCTTTTCTAGACAAGCATTACCAATTTGTTGCTTTTCCATTTGGCTTAGCAACACCTCCAAGAATCTTTTTGAAGGTTCTCGGTGCCCTTCTATCTGTAATCAGAGAGCAGGGTATTGCGGTGTTATCTTATTTGGACAATATCTTGGTACTGGCTCAATCTTTTCATTTAGCAGAATCTCACGCAAATCAACTAGTGTTGTTTCTTCAAAGACATGGTTGGAGGATCAATTTACCAAAGAGTTTCATGATTCCTCAGACAAGGGTCACCTTTTTAGGTTTCCAGATTCAGTGTCCATGACTCTGTCTTTAACAGATGAGACGTTTGAAGTTGGTTTCAACCTGTTTAAACCTTCAGTCTTGATCATTCCCTTCAGTTGCTATGTGCATGGAAGTTTTTGGTCTCATGACTGTAGCATCGGACGCGATCCCCTTTGCCAGTTTTCATATGAGACCTCTGCAGCTTTGCATGCTGAATCAATGGTGCAGGGATTATACTCTATCACAATTGATATTCTTAGATCCCAACACTCAACTCTCTCTGACTTGGTGGTTAGACCATCATCGGATTATTCAAGGGGCCTCTTTTGTTCGTCCTTCCTGGATTGTGATTTCAGCAGATGCAAGTCTCACAGGTTGGGGAGCTGTTTGGGGGTCTCTGACGGTACAAGGAGTTTGGAATCCTCAAGAGGCAAGGTTACCAATCAATATTTTAGAACTCTATTTGCAGGGCTCTTCAAGCTCTTCAAGCTTGGCCTCTAAGGACAGAATCATTAATTCGTTTTCAGACAGACAATATCACAACTGTAGCATATGTCAGTCATCAGGGTGGGATTCGCAGTCCTTTAGCGATGAAATGAGTATCTCGGATACTTTCTTGGGCAAAATCCAACTCCTGTCTAATTTCTGCGATACATATCCCAGGTGTAGTCAATTGGGAAGCGGATTATCTCAGTCATCAGCCTTTACATCCAGGGGAGTGGTCTCTCCATCCAGATGTATTTTGTCAGATTGTACAGATGTGGGGTCTAACCAAAATAGATCTGATGGCTTCCCAACTACCTCTCCAGGTCCAGGGATCTTCAGGCGGAGATGGTGGAAGCGTTAGCAGTTCCTTGGTTTTACCAACCTGCTTACATTTCTCTTGTAAGGTGTATCCAGTCCACGGATCATCCATTACTTGTGGGATATTCTCCTTCCCAACAGGAAGCTGCAAGAAGATCACCCACAGCAGAGCTGTCTATATAGCTCCTCCCCTAACTGCCACCTCCCAGTCATTCTCTTGCAGCTCTCGACAAGATAGGACGTAGCTAGAGAGATGTGGTGCATTAATGTAGTTTATCTTCAATCAAAAGTTTGTTATTTTCAAATGGTGCCGGAGTTGTACTATTTTAGCCTCAGGCAGAAAGTTGAAGAAGAGTCTGCCTGTGGTCTTTGATGATCTTAGCAGGTTGTAACTAAGATCCATTGCTGTTCTCACACATAACTGAAGAGATGAGGTAACTTCAGCTGGGGGAATAGCGTGCAGGGTCTCCTGCTATGAGGTATGTGCAGTTTTTAAATTTTTCTAGAGAAATGATATGCTAGAAAATGCTGACAATACCGGATTTATTTAAGGTAAGCCTGATTACAGTGATTTAATAACGACTGGTATCATGCTTGCTGTAAAGGGTAATATTTCTCTTGTTAAGTGTATCCAGTCCACGGATCATCCATTACTTGTGGGATATTCTCCTTCTCAACAGGAAGTTGCAAGAGGATCACCCACAGCAGAGCTGCTATATAGCTCCTCCCCTCACTGCCATATCCAGTCATTCTCTTGCAACTCTCAACTAAGATGGAGGCCGTAAGAGGACTGTGATGTTTTATACTTAGTTTATTTCTTCAATCAAAAGTTTGTTATTTTTAAATGGTACCGGAGTGTACTGTTTATCTCAGGCAGTATTTAGAAGAAGAATCTGCCTGCGTTTTCTATGATCTTAGCAGAAGTAACTAAGATCCTTTGCTGTTCTCACATATTCTGAGGAGTGAGGTAACTTCAGAGGGGGAATAGCGTGCAGGTTTTCCTGTAATAAGGTATGTGCAGTTAAAATATTTTTCTAGGGATGGAATTTGCTAGAAAATGCTGCTGATACCGAAGTAATGTAAGTAAAGCCTTAAATGCAGTGATAGCGACTGGTATCAGGCTTATTAATAGAGATACATACTCTTATAAAAGTGTATTTTAAAACGTTTGCTGGCATGTTTAATCGTTTTTTACATATGTTTGGTGATAAAACTTATTGGAGCCTAGTTTTTTCCACATGGCGGGCTTGAATTTTGCCTAGAAACAGTTCCCTGAGGCTTCCCACTGTTGTAATATGAGTGGGAGGGGCCTATTTTAGCGTTTTTTTGCACAGCAAAAATTACAGACACAGACATCCAGCTTTTTCCTGCATGATCCAGGACTTCTCTGAAGGGCTCAAAAGGCTTCAAAAGTCGTATTGAGGGAGGTAAAAAGCCACAGTAGAGCTGTGGCAGTTGTGACTGTTTAAAAAACGTTTTTGTCATTTGTTATTCCGTTTTTGGTATTAAGGGGTTAATCATCCATTTGCAAGTGGGTGCAATGCTCTGCTAACTTATTACATACACTGTAAAAATTTCGTTAGTGTAACTGCATTTTTTCACTGTTATTTCAAAATTTGGGAAAATTTGTGTTTCTTAAAGGCGCAGTAACGTTTTTTATATTGCTTGTAAACTTGTTTTAAAGTGTTTTCCAAGCTTGCTAGTCTCATTGCTAGTCTGTTTAAACATGTCTGACACAGGAACCTACTTGTTCATTATGTTTGAAAGCCATGGTGGAGCCCCATAGGAGAATGTGTACTAAATGTATTGATTTCACCTTAAACAGTAAAGATCAGTCTTTATCTATAAAAGAATTATCACCAGAGGGTTCTGTCGAGGGGGAAGTTATGCCGACTAACTCTCCCCACGTGTCAGACCCTTCGCCTCCCGCTCAGGGGACGCACGCTAATATGGCGCCAATTAAATCAGGGACGCCCATAGCGATTACCTTGCAGGACATGGCTGCAAACATAAATAATACCCTGTCAGAGGTATTATCTAGATTGCCTGAATTAAGAGGCAAGCGCGATAGCTCTGGGGTTAGGAGAGATACAGAGCGTGCAAATGCTGTTAGAGCCATGCCTGATACTGCGTCACAGTATGCAGAACATGAGGACGGAGAGCTTCAGTCTGTGGGTGACATCTCTGACTCGGGGAAACCTGATTCAGAGATTTCTAATTTTTAAATTTAAGCATGAGAACCTCCGTGCATTGCTTGGGGAGGTATTAGCTGCTCTGAATGACTGTAACACAGTTGCAATTCCAGAGAAATTGTGTAGGCTGGATAGATACTATGCGGTGCCGGTGTGTACTGACGTTTTTCCTATACCTAAAAGGCTTACAGAAATTATTAGCAAGGAGTAGGATAGACCCGGTGTGCCCTTTTCCCCACCTCCTATATTTAGAAAAATGTTTCCAATAGACGCCACTACACGGGACTTATGGCAGACGGTCCCTAAGGTGGAGGGAGCAGTTTCTACTTTAGCAAAGCGTACCACTATCCCGGTTGAGGACAGTTGTGCTTTTTCAGATCCAATGGATAAAAAATTGGAGGGTTAACTTAAGAAAATGTTTATTCAACAAGGTTTTATTTTACAGCCCCTTGCATGCATTGCGCCTGTCACTGCTGCGGCGGCATTCTGGTTTGAGGCCCTGGAAGAGGCCATCCAGACAGCTCCATTGAATGAAATTATTGACAAGCTTAGAACGCATAAGCTAGCTAACTAATTTGTTTCTGATGCCATTGTTCATTTGACTAAACTAACGGCTAAGAATTCCGGATTCGCCATCCAGGCTCGTAGGGCGCTATGGCTTAAATCCTGGTCAGCTGACGTGACTTCAAAGTCTAAATTACTCAACATTCCTTTCAAGGGGCAGACCTTATTCGGGCCTGGCTTGAAGGAAATTATTGCTGACATTACTGGAGGCAAGGGTCATACCCTTCCTCAGGACAGGGCCAAATCAAAGGCCAAACAGTCTAATTTTCGTGCCTTTCGAAATTTCAAGGCAGGAGCAGCATCAACTTCCTCCGCTTCAAAACAAGAGGGAACTGTTGCTCATTCCAGACAGGCCTGGAAACCTAACCAGTCCTGTAACAAGGGCAAGCAGGCCAGAAAGCCTGCTGCTGCCCCCAAGACAGCATGAAGGAACGGCCCCCTATCCGGAAACTGATCTAGTGGGGAGCAGACTTTCTCTCTTCGCCCAGGCGTGGGCAAGAGATGTTCAGGATCCCTGGGCGTTGGAGATCATATCTCAGGGATATCTTCTGGACTTCAAAGCTTCTCCTCCACAAGGGAGATTTCATCTTTCAAGATTATCAGCAAACCAGATAAAGAAAGAGGCATTCCTAAGCTGTGTGCAAGACCTCCTAGTAATGGGAGTGATCCATCCAGTTCTGCGGACGGAACAAGGACAGGGATTTTATTCAAATCTGTTTGTGGTTCCCAAGAAAGAGGGAACCTTCAGACCAATCTTGGATCTAAAGATCTTAAACAAATTCCTCAGAGTTCCATCATTCAAAATGGAAACTATTCGGACCATCCTACCCATGATCCAAGAGGGTCAGTACATGACCACAGTGGACTTAAAGGATGCCTACCTTCACATACCAATTCACAAAGATCATCATCGGTTCCTACGGTTTGCCTTTCTAGACAGGCATTTCCCTTCGGGTTGGCCACTGCCCCGAGAATTTTTACAAAGGTTCTGGGCTCACTTCTGGCGGCTCTAAGACCGCGAGGCATAGCGGTGGCTCCGTATCTAGACGACATCCTGATATAGGCGTCAAGATTTCAAATTGCCAAGTCTCATACAGAGATAGTTCTGGCATTTCTGAGGTCGCATGGGTGGAAAGTGAACGTGGAAAAGAGTTCTCTATCACCACTCACAAGAGTCTCCTTCCTAGGGACTCTTATAGATTCTGTAGAGATGAAAATTTACCTGACGGAGTCCAGGTTATCAAAACTTCTAAATGCTTGCCGTGTCCTTCATTCCATTCCACGCCCGTCAGTGGCTCAGTGCATGGAAGTAATCGGCTTAATGGTAGCGGCAATGGACATAGTGCCATTTGCGCGCCTGCATCTCAGACCGCTGCAATTATGCATGCTAAGTCAGTGGAATGGGGATTACTCAGATTTGTCCCCTCTACTAAATCTGGATCTAGAGACCAGAGATTCTCTTCTCTGGTGGCTTTCTCGGGTCCATCTGTCCAAGGGCATGACCTTTCGCAGGCCAGATTGGACGATTGTAACAACAGATGCCAGCCTTCTAGGTTGGGGCGCAGTCTGGAACTCCCTGAAGGCTCAGGGATCGTGGACTCAGGAGGAGAAACTCCTCCCAATAAATATTCTGGAGTTAAGAGCAATATTCAATGCTCTTCTAGCTTGGCCTCAGTTAGCAACACTGAGGTTCATTAGATTTCAGTCGGACAACATCACGACTGTGGCTTACATCAACCATCAAGGGGGAACCAGGAGTTCCCTAGCGATGTTAGAAGTCTCAAAGATAATTCGCTGGGCAGAGTCTCACTCTTGCCACCTGTCCACATCCCAGGCGTAGAGAACTGGGAGGCGGATTTTCTAAGTCGTCAGACTTTTCATCCGGGAAAGTGGGAACTCCATCCGGAGGTGTTTGCTCAACTGGTCCATCGTTGGGGCAAACCAGAACTGGATCTCATGGCGTCTCGCCAGAACGCCAAGCTTCCTTGTTACGGATCCAGGTCCAGGGACCCGGGAGCAACGCTGATAGATGCTCTAGCAGCTCCTTGGTTCTTCAACCTGGCCTATGTGTTTCCACTGTTTCCTCTGCTCCCTCGACTGATTGCCAAAATCAAACAGGAGAGAGCATCAGTGATTCTGATAGCGCCTGCGTGGCCACGCAGGACCTGGTATGCAGACCTAGTGGACATGTCATCTCTTCCACCATGGACTCTGCCTCTGAGGCAGGACCTTCTAATACAAGGTCCTTTCAATCATCCAAATCTAATTTCTCTGAGACTGACTGCATGGAGATTGAACGCTTGATTCTATCAAGGCGTGGCTTCTCCGAGTCAGTCATTGATACCTTAATACAGGCTCTGAAGCCTGTCACCAGGAAAATCTACCGTAAGATATGGCGTAAATATCTTTATTGGTGTGAATCCAAGAGTTACTCATGGAGTAAGGTTAGGATTCCTAGGATATTGTCCTTTCTCCAAGAGGGTTTGGACAAAGGCTTATCAGCTAGTTTCAGATCTTTGCTCTGTCTATTCTCTTGCACAAGCGTCTGGCAGAAGTTCCAGACGTCCAGGCATTTTGTCAGGCTTTGGTTAGGATTAAGCCTGTGTTTAAAACTGTTGCTCCCCCGTGGAGCTTAAACTTGGTTCTTAAAGTTCTTCAGGGAGTTCCGTTTGAACCCCTTCATTCCATTGATATTAAACTTTTATCTTGGAAAATTCTTTTTTTGATGGCTATTTCCTCGTCTCGAAGAGTCTCTGAGTTATCTGCCTTACATTGTGATTCTCCTTATCTGATTTTTCATTCAGACAAGGTAGTTCTGCGTACCAAACCTGGGTTTTTACCTAAGGTGGTTTCTAACAGGAATATCAATCACGAGATTGTTGTTCCATCATTGTGTCCTAATTCTTCTTCAAAGAAGGAACGTCTTTTGCATAATCTGGACGTAGTCCGTGCCTTGAAGTTTTACTTACAGGCTACTAAAGATTTTCGTCAAACATCTGCCTTGTTTGTCGTTTACTTTGGACAGAGGAGAGGTCAAAAAGCTTCGGCAACCTCTCTCTCCTTTTGGCTTCGGAGCATAATACGCTTAGCCTATGAGACTGCTGGACAGCAGCCCCCTGAAAGGATTACAGCTCATTCTACTAGAGCTGTGGCTTCCACCTGGGCCTTTAAAAATGAGGCCTCTGTTGAACAGATTTGCAAGGCTGCGACTTCACACCTTTTCAAAATTTTACAAATTTGACACTTTTGCTTCTTCGGAGGCTGTTTTTGGGAGAAAGGTTCTACTTCTACAGGCAGTGGTTCCTTCTGTTTAAGTTCCTGCCTTGTCCCTCCCATCATCCGTGTACTTTAGCTTTGGTATTGGTATCCCACAAGTAATGGATGATCCGTGGACTGGATACACTTAACAAGAGAAAACATAATTTATGCTTACCTGATAAATTTATTTCTCTTGTAGTGTATCCAGTCCACGGCCCGCCCTGTCCTTTTATGGCAGGTCTAAATTTTAATTAAACTACAGTCACCACTGCACCCTATGGTTTCTCCTTTCTCGTCTTGTTTCGGTCGAATGACTGGATATGGCAGTTAGGGGAGGAGCTATATAGCAGCTCTGCTGTGGGTGATCCTCTTGCAACTTCCTGTTGGGAAGGAGAATATCCCACAAGTAATGGATGATCCGTGGACTGGATACACTACAAGAGAAATAAATTTATCAGGTAAGCATAAATTATGTTTTTTTTTATTTACTCACATTACTGAATAGATATAACGTTTGCTGAAGGTGTATGAACGTTTATTACATATTGGTGATAAAACTTTATTCTGGGGCCCAGTTTTTTCCACATGGCTGACTAGATTTTGCCTAGGGATAGTTTTTTTTTTAGGCCCTCTCACTGTGAGTAGAGGCTGGGAGGGGCCTATTTTCGGCCTAAATTGTGCATTAGTTTTTGCAGTTTGAGACATCCAGCTTCCCTGAAGGAGTCCCCTGAACATTTAGGACCTCTCTAAAGGGTTTTTGTGCCTTCCAAATTCGTTATATGGGCAGGTAGGGCCACAGTAGAGCTGTGGCAGTTTTGTGTGACTGTTTAAAAACGTTTATATAGTTTTTTTGATCCGGTTTTGAAACTAAGGGGTTAATCCTCCATTTTCAAGTGGGTGCAATGCTCTTTTAGCCTATTATGCACACTGTAAAAATTTCGTAAGATTTACTGCTTTTTTCACTGTTTTGCAGTTTCTGTGATTGTTTTTTTTTCTTAAAGGCACAGTACCGTTTTTATTTTCTGCTTGTTCAGTTATTAAAGTGTTTTCCAAGCTTGCTGGTCTCATTACTAGTCTGTTTAAACAGGTCTGACATAGAGGAAACTCCATTGTTCATTATGTTTAGAAGCCATTGTGGAACCCCCTCTTAGAATGTGTACCAAATGCACTGATTTTACTATAGATTACAAAGACCATATTCTGGCTTTAAAAAATTTATCACCAGAAGAAATTGACAAGGAGGAAGTTATGCCGTCTAACTCTCCCCACGTGTCAGATCCTATAAATCCCGCTCAGGGGGCGCCTAGTACATCTAGCGCGCCCATTGCGTATACCTTGCAAGACATGGCGGCAGTTATGAATCATACCCTTACAGAGGTATTATCTAAACTGCCAGGATTGCAAGGAAAGCGAGACAGCTCTGGGACTAGAATAAATACAGAGCTCTCTGACGTTTTAGTAGCTATGTCTGATAGATCCTCACATTATACTGAAGCAGGGGAGCTTCAATCTGTGGGTGACTTTTCTGATTCTGGGAAGATACTTCAATCTGATTCTGTCTACATTTAAATTTAAGCTTGAACACCTCTGTGTATTGCTCAGGGAAGTCTTAGCAACTCTGGACGACTATGACGCTATTGTAGTCCCAGAGAAATTATGTAGATTGGATAAATACTATGCAGTACCTACTTACACTGATGTTTTTCCAATCCCTAAGAGGTTTTCTGAAATTATTACTAAGGAATGGGATAGACCAGGTGTGTACCGTTCTCTCCCTCTCCTGTTTGTAAAAAGATGTTTCCTATAGACGCCGCTACACGGGACTTGTGGCAGACGGTCCCTAAGGTGGAGGGAGCAGTTTCTACTCTAGCTAAGCGTACTACTATCCCTGTCGAGGACAGTTGTGCTTTTCTAGATCCAATGGATAAAAAATTAGAGGGTTACCTTAAGAAAATTTTTATTCAACAAGGTTTTATTCTCCAGCCTCTTGCATGCATTGGGCCAGCCACTGCTGCTGCGGCTTTCTTGTTTGAGTCTCTAGAGGAGGCTTTACAGGTTGAAACCCCGTTGGAAGATATTATTGACAAGCTTAAGGCCCTTAAAGGGACACTGTACCCAAAAGAATTCTTTCATGATTCAGATTGAGCATAACATTTTAAGCAACTTTCTAATTTACTCCTATTATCAAATTTTCTTCATTCTCTTGGTATCTTTATTTGAAATGCAAGAATGTAAGTTTAGATGCCGGCCCATTTTTGGTGAACAACCTGGGTTGTCCTTGCTGATTGGTGGATAAATTCATCCACCAATAAAAAAGTTCTGTCCAGAGTACTGAAACCAAAAAAAAGCTTAGATGCCTTCTTTTTCAAATAATGATAGCAAGAGAACAAAGAAAAAATGATAATAGGAGTAAATTAGAAAGTTGCTTAAAATTGCATGCTCTTTCTGAATTACAAAAGAAAAAATTTGGGTACAGTGTCCCTTTAAGCTAGCCAATTCATTTGTTTCTGACGCCGTTGTTCATTTAACCAAGCAAAACTTCAAGAGTGGCGCAGCTTCAACTTCCTCTAACACAAAACAAGAGGGAACTTTTGCCCAGTCTAAGCCGGTCTGGAGACCTAACCAGGCTTGGAACAAGGGGAAACAGTCCAAAAAGCCTGCTGCTACCTCTAAGACAGCATGAAGGAGCAGCCCCCGATCCGGAAACGGATCTAGTAGGGGGCAGACTCTCTCTCTCTCTCTCTCTTCGCCCAGGCTTGGGCAAGAGATGTCCAGGATCCCTGGGCATTGAAAATTGTGTCCAAGGGTTATCTTCTGGAATTCAAAATCTCTCCCCCAAAAGGGAGATTTCATCTCTCACAATTATCTGCAAACCAGATAAAGAGAGAGGCATTCTTACATTGTGTTCAAGACCTCCTAGTTATGGGAGTGATCCACCCAGTTCTGCAGGAGGAACAGGGGCAGGGCTTCTATTCAAATCTGTTTGTAGTTTCCAAGAAAGAGGGAACATTCAGCCCAATCTTAGATCTCAAGATCTTAAACAAATTTCTCAGTCAAGATGGAGACTATTCGAACCATCCTTCCTATGATCCAGGAGGGTCAATATATGACTACCGTAGACTTAAAGGATGCTTATCTTCACATCCCGATACACAAAGATCATCATTGTTTTCTCAGGTTTGCCTTTCTAGACAGGCACTACCAGTTTGTGGCTCTTCCCTTCGGGTTGGCCACGGCACCAAGAATCTTTACAAAGGTTCTAGGGTCCCTCCTAGTGGTCATAAGGCCGCGGGGTATAGCAGTAGCCCCTTACTTAGACGACATTCTGATACAGGCGTCGACTTTTTAAATCGCCAGGTCCCATACGGACATTGTTCTGGCATTTCTGAGGTCCCATGGGTGGAAGGTGAACAAAGAAAAGAGTTCTCTACCACCTCTAACAAAAGTTTCATTCCTAGGGACTCTGATAGATTCGGTAGAAATTAAGATTTATCTAACGAAAGCCAGATTGTCAAAGCTTCTAGACTCTTGCCGTGTTCTTT